>NC_086331.1:5725707-5877210 GCF_032445375.1 Bacillus rossius redtenbacheri | reverse complement strand
ACCACCAGTACCAAGGTATATATCATCAACTGGTATGACATCATATCCGCCATCTTGTCTTTATCCGCAGGAGACCACCATCTTGTTTTCGTCTGCTAGAGTGTGCCGATACCATGTAGTATAATTATCTGGTCACCAAACCTTTGACCTTGACCTTGAAATTTGACCTTGACCTTGAACTTTTACCTTGACCTTGAACTTTGACCTTGACCTTGAAATTTGACCTTGACCTTGAAATTTGACCTTGACCTTGAAATTTGACCTTGGCCTTGAAATTTGACCTTGACCTTGAAATTTGACCTTGACCTTGAAATTTGACTTTGTCCTTGAAATTTGACTTTGTCCTTGTCGTCCATCATGGATCCGACATTTTATGTTCAGTACATGCTACCAGGAGCTACCACCTGCTGGAGTACGCCATATTGTGTGTGTACTTGTATTATAGAGTACATTTCCATCTGGATAATTTTATTCTAACCCCGCTACAGTGCAGTAATCATTTATTATGGAGGTGCCCCCCGCCATCTTGAAATTCGGCCGCCATCTTGAAATCATGTAATAATGTAGCTAGAAAAGCGGGAAAAAATCCAAAATTCATTAAATAAATTAGTAATTCATATAATGATTGATTGGATCGACTAAGGTCCTTGGTAAGATCCCTGGCCGATACAAAACAACTTCAATTTAAAAAAATACTAAAAAAAGTGTTAGGTTTGAGAAAATAAAAACACCGCAAGTTCTATTTAAAAAATTTTATTACATAAATTCAATACACTACTACAAGTACAAAAAAAAACACTGACAAATTACCAAAGCCTTTTGGATTCCTCGATTCAAACAGTCTTCTTATTGTACGGACTAAGCCTTTTACATGACTTTAAATGTCTATCCGATCCGTTCATCACCACAGCCAGAGACGGACTGAAGTTCATAGTACTTATATAGTCTCATTAGCCGGTACAACACATGAGTCAAATCAATAACCATGTTCATTATACTTCTCGGAGCATTTTTTATAATGACGATGTAAGCTATCGAGACGTGAAATTAGTTTATTGCACTTATTGCACTGAAATTGTATTCTTTGAACATTATTAGAACAACCGCTTCTTTCATGTCTGCGAGCATTTGAGGTGATAGTAAATGATGCACCACAGTATTTGCACTGATGCGAAGTACGCTCTTCATTAATTGAAGTATTCAATGCTGATGAAACTTCAGCTGATGGTGGAACAGCACATATCGAAGTCTCCTCCAGTGTTGTCAGAGGCGTTGCCAACGGGATCTGCTCCAACATCGGCGCTGACGTCATGGTTCCCGTAGTCGATGGTACATCCTCCATCGAGTACGACGTTAAAGTCGGTAAAGATGCCATCGAAGTCTCAAGAACAGGCAATTACACGACTTATGCACCAGAAGAAACAAACTAGGTGATCCCTACACCACCGTCGCCAGTAACAAACTGAGCGTCCTGCTGTCTAGGACTCGCTTATATACATGCACCGTATGGAATAATACGCTAGTCAAATCAAGAACCATCTACAATAATACTAGAGTCAAAACATCGTTAAAAATAGAAGCACCGACTACGAAAAGGCAGCACATTTGGAAGCACCGACTACGAAAAGGCAGCACATTTGGAAGCACCGACAACGAAAAGGCAGCACATTTGGCAGCACCGACAACGAAAAGGCAGCACATTTGGAAGCACCGACAACGAAAAGGCAGCACATTTGGAAGCACCGACAACGAAAAGGCAGCACATTTGGAAGCACCGACAACGAAAAGGCAGCACATTTGGAAGCACCGACAACGAAAATGGCAGCACATTCTGGAAGCACCGACAACGAAAAGGCAGCACATTCGGAAGCACCGACAACGAAAAGGCAGCACATTTGGAAGCACCGACAACGAAAATGGCAGCACATTCTGGAAGCACCGACAACGAAAAGGCAGCACATTCGGAAGCACCGACAACGAAAAGGCAGCACATTCGGAAGCACCGACAACGAAAAGGCAGCACATTTGGAAGCACCGACAACGAAAAGGCAGCACATTTGGCAGCACCGACAACGAAAAGGCAGCACATTTGGAAGCACCGACAACGAAAAGGCAGCACATTTGGAAGCACCGACAACGAAAAGGCAGCACATTTGGCAGCACCGACAACGAAAAGGCAGCACATTTGGAAGCACCGACAACGAAAAGGCAGCACATTTGGAAGCACCGACAACGAAAAGGCAGCACATTTGGCAGCACCGACAACGAAAAGGCAGCACATTTGGAAGCACCGACAACGAAAAGGCAGCACATTTGGAAGCACCGACAACGAAAAGGCAGCACATTTGGAAGCACCATCGAATAAGGAAGCACATTTTGGAAGCACCATCGAATAAGGAATCACACTTGGAAGCTCCATCGAATAAGGAAGCACACTTGGAAGCTCCATCAACAAAAAAAAAAGGCAAAAAGGAAGCACAAGTTACGAGATCTAAGTCTTAGTTAGAAATCAGAATACAAGAAATAAAAACCTTAAATTTTTATAATTTAAATTATTTATTTTATTTCTTTACATTATACAAATGCAAGTAAAACAAGCCATTATTGTATGTAGCCAGCTTTCCTCAGTTCCTTGAGTATGAAGGATATTTCTTTGATGCACAAATAGTTTCCTGCACAAAGCGAACCATGTAGAAGTCTTAGCCGGTCAACCAATATGTTTGGATCTTTCCATGATGTGTAATCATTCTCCTCTACCACCATCTTCCTTGCACCTTTATAATAAATATTATGATCTCTGGTGTCTTCCGTTTTACCACCAACCTCAGGGTAACTTTCATGTTTGAGACGGTGATCATCACAAGCTTGATCAGATTTATTTAATATATCACGACGTTTCCACCGTTTCGGTCTCAGGACACCTCCACATTCTTCGATCTTGGCAGCTCTAGGCGTTTCATCATAGTCTATGTCTTTGTCAACAGCCTCAGAGTCACTGTAACAATCACTGTAGAAGGAATCGTCTTCACCCAATTTACCGTAATAATTCGATGTTGATGATGTTGAAGTGTCTTCATCGTCTTCATGCTTCCTTTTTAGGAGTCCATCATTTTTACAAAGTAGGAAAGATCTACTTGAATTCGGCTGGAATATATTCTCACTTTTCACGTTAAGGATTCTTCCATTGTCTTCATTCTTCCGTAAATCATCAACCTCCTTCAATTTAAGTTCTTTGTCGAGATCGGAAGAGCCAAGAAAATTATTGTGATGATGCAGATCACTCTTCCTTAGGCTAGTAGATTCATCGTTGTCCTCTTGCTTGTACGCAGGCTTGGCGCTACAAGTTCTGCCATGTCTTTTTAGGCTCTCTCTCCGCGTAAACGACTTGCTACATCGAACACAACTTATCATATTGCGCAGTGGATTTTTAACACAGTCATTCTTCTCGTGTTGTCTTTTATTCTTTCTCAAGATAAACTCTTTACTGCAAAACTTACACCTATGTTCTTTCGATACAGCGTCAGATCCCAAATCGGAATTCATATTAGTTACTGAGACTAATGCCAGATACCAATTGAGTGTTTTAAATTAAATCCAATACTTAAATAGAAATTTTTTCATATTTCATCAGCGAGAATTAATATATCTCATGCAAAAGTACTTTATGCATGTAGTTCTGCTTTTCAACAACAGATGTCGCCACATGTTGCTTGCAGGTAAATAATATTTAGTTCTTTTATGCGGGATGCGGGATGCTCACTAACGATCGCAAAAGAAGGATGGCTTCGCTAGACTCAAAGGAAAAGGAAGTTCGTCTTGCATGTTGGTGCTCCACAGATGTCTCATGGCGTAATATTAATTTGACTGAGTAATGATATTTTTTAATTCCACCTGATAAAAATATTGCAAGTTTTGATTTAGTAGCAGAAATTATCGAATTAAATGTAACTCCAAATAAAATGACATGTCTCATTAGACAAAAAAAAAATCCATGCAGAGATAGATCTCTCACAAATAATCAGGAGCACTCGGTGAAAACCATCAGATGTATAGTCAGGAATAATCAGAAACACTTGGAGAAAGCCATCAATATAATAACAAGAATAATCAGGAGCACACGGATAAAACTACCATAATATTGTCAAGAATAATCAGGAGCACACGGATAAATCCACCATAATACTGTCAAGAATAAACGGGAGCACACGGAGAAAACCACCATAATATTGACAAGAATAATCAGGAGCACACGGAGGAAACCGCCACAAGTTTTCTTTGATATCATAAAATTTCAGAAAAAAAAAATAAATAATAAAAATAAATAAATAAAAAATTTAAAAAAAATGAAATAAAAAAATACATAAAATTCTGGCTTGTACTAGAACTATATCTTTGCTCAACAATGAGAAGTTCACAAGCTAGCAGAATCTATTTATGTATTTTTTTATTTCATTTTTTTTAAATTTTTTATTTATTTATTTTTATTATTTATTTATTTTTTCTGAAATTTTATGATATCAAAGAAAACTTGTGGCGGTTTCCTCCGTGTGCTCCTGATTATTCTTGTCAATATTATGGTGGTTTTCTCCGTGTGCTCCCGTTTATTCTCGACAGTATTATGGTGGATTTATCCGTGTGCTCCTGATTATTCTTGACAATATTATGGTAGTTTTATCCGTGTGCTCCTGATTATTCTTGTTATTATATTGATGGCTTTCTCCAAGTGTTTCTGATTATTCCTGACTATACATCTGATGGTTTTCACCGAGTGCTCCTGATTATTTGTGAGAGATCTATCTCTGCATGGATTTTTTTTTGTCTAATGAGACATGTCATTTTATTTGGAGTTACATTTAATTCGATAATTTCTGCTACTAAATCAAAACTTGCAATATTTTTATCAGGTGGAATTAAAAAATATCATTACTCAGTCAAATTAATATTACGCCATGAGACATCTGTGGAGCACCAACATGCAAGACGAACTTCCTTTTCCTTTGAGTCTAGCGAAGCCATCCTTCTTTTGCGATCGTTAGTGAGCATCCCGCATCCCGCATAAAAGAACTAAATATTATTTACCTGCAAGCAACATGTGGCGACATCTGTTGTTGAAAAGCAGAACTACATGCATAAAGTACTTTTGCATGAGATATATTAATTCTCGCTGATGAAATATGAAAAAATTTCTATTTAAGTATTGGATTTAATTTAAAACACTCAATTGGTATCTGGCATTAGTCTCAGTAACTAATATGAATTCCGATTTGGGATCTGACGCTGTATCGAAAGAACATAGGTGTAAGTTTTGCAGTAAAGTGTTTATCTTGAGAAAGAATAAAAGACAACACGAGAAGAATGACTGTGTTAAAAATCCTCTGCGCAATATGATAAGTTGTGTTCGATGTAGCAAGTCGTTTACGCGGAGAGAGAGCCTAAAAAGACATGGCAGAACTTGTAGCGCCAAGCCTGCGTACAAGCAAGAGGACAACGATGAATCTACTAGCCTAAGGAAGAGTGATCTGCATCATCACAATAATTTTCTTGGCTCTTCCGATCTCGACAAAGAACTTAAATTGAAGGAGGTTGATGATTTACGGAAGAATGAAGACAATGGAAGAATCCTTAACGTGAAAAGTGAGAATATATTCCAGCCGAATTCAAGTAGATCTTTCCTACTTTGTAAAAATGATGGACTCCTAAAAAGGAAGCATGAAGACGATGAAGACACTTCAACATCATCAACATCGAATTATTACGGTAAATTGGGTGAAGACGATTCCTTCTACAGTGATTGTTACAGTGACTCTGAGGCTGTTGACAAAGACATAGACTATGATGAAACGCCTAGAGCTGCCAAGATCGAAGAATGTGGAGGTGTCCTGAGACCGAAACGGTGGAAACGTCGTGATATATTAAATAAATCTGATCAAGCTTGTGATGATCACCGTCTCAAACATGAAAGTTACCCTGAGGTTGGTGGTAAAACGGAAGACGCCAGAGATCATAATATTTATTATAAAGGTGCAAGGAAGATGGTGGTAGAGGAGAATGATTACACATCATGGAAAGATCCAAACATATTGGTTGACCGGCTAAGACTTCTACATGGTTCGCTTTGTGCAGGAAACTATTTGTGCATCAAAGAAATATCCTTCATACTCAAGGAACTGAGGAAAGCTGGCTACATACAATAATGGCTTGTTTTACTTGCATTTGTATAATGTAAAGAAATAAAATAAATAATTTAAATTATAAAAATTTAAGGTTTTTATTTCTTGTATTCTGATTTCTAACTAAGACTTAGATCTCGTAACTTGTGCTTCCTTTTTGCCTTTTTTTTTTGTTGATGGAGCTTCCAAGTGTGCTTCCTTATTCGATGGAGCTTCCAAGTGTGATTCCTTATTCGATGGTGCTTCCAAAATGTGCTTCCTTATTCGATGGTGCTTCCAAATGTGCTGCCTTTTCGTTGTCGGTGCTTCCAAATGTGCTGCCTTTTCGTTGTCGGTGCTTCCAAATGTGCTGCCTTTTCGTTGTCGGTGCTGCCAAATGTGCTGCCTTTTCGTTGTCGGTGCTTCCAAATGTGCTGCCTTTTCGTTGTCGGTGCTTCCAAATGTGCTGCCTTTTCGTTGTCGGTGCTGCCAAATGTGCTGCCTTTTCGTTGTCGGTGCTTCCAAATGTGCTGCCTTTTCGTTGTCGGTGCTTCCAAATGTGCTGCCTTTTCGTTGTCGGTGCTGCCAAATGTGCTGCCTTTTCGTTGTCGGTGCTTCCAAATGTGCTGCCTTTTCGTTGTCGGTGCTTCCGAATGTGCTGCCTTTTCGTTGTCGGTGCTTCCGAATGTGCTGCCTTTTCGTTGTCGGTGCTTCCAGAATGTGCTGCCATTTTCGTTGTCGGTGCTTCCAAATGTGCTGCCTTTTCGTTGTCGGTGCTTCCGAATGTGCTGCCTTTTCGTTGTCGGTGCTTCCAGAATGTGCTGCCATTTTCGTTGTCGGTGCTTCCAAATGTGCTGCCTTTTCGTTGTCGGTGCTTCCAAATGTGCTGCCTTTTCGTTGTCGGTGCTTCCAAATGTGCTGCCTTTTCGTTGTCGGTGCTTCCAAATG
The DNA here is from genome assembly GCF_032445375.1 of Bacillus rossius redtenbacheri. Lineage (NCBI taxonomy): Eukaryota > Metazoa > Arthropoda > Insecta > Phasmatodea > Bacillidae > Bacillus > Bacillus rossius. The sequence goes on along the minus strand of NC_086331.1, from coordinate 5,870,113 downwards.
TGCTGCCTTTTCGTTGTCGGTGCTGCCAAATGTGCTGCCTTTTCGTTGTCGGTGCTTCCAAATGTGCTGCCTTTTCGTAGTCGGTGCTTCCAAATGTGCTGCCTTTTCGTAGTCGGTGCTTCTATTTTTAACGATGTTTTGACTCTAGTATTATTGTAGATGGTTCTTGATTTGACTAGCGTATTATTCCATACGGTGCATGTATATAAGCGAGTCCTAGACAGCAGGACGCTCAGTTTGTTACTGGCGACGGTGGTGTAGGGATCACCTAGTTTGTTTCTTCTGGTGCATAAGTCGTGTAATTGCCTGTTCTTGAGACTTCGATGGCATCTTTACCGACTTTAACGTCGTACTCGATGGAGGATGTACCATCGACTACGGGAACCATGACGTCAGCGCCGATGTTGGAGCAGATCCCGTTGGCAACGCCTCTGACAACACTGGAGGAGACTTCGATATGTGCTGTTCCACCATCAGCTGAAGTTTCATCAGCATTGAATACTTCAATTAATGAAGAGCGTACTTCGCATCAGTGCAAATACTGTGGTGCATCATTTACTATCACCTCAAATGCTCGCAGACATGAAAGAAGCGGTTGTTCTAATAATGTTCAAAGAATACAATTTCAGTGCAATAAGTGCAATAAACTAATTTCACGTCTCGATAGCTTACATCGTCATTATAAAAAATGCTCCGAGAAGTATAATGAACATGGTTATTGATTTGACTCATGTGTTGTACCGGCTAATGAGACTATATAAGTACTATGAACTTCAGTCCGTCTCTGGCTGTGGTGATGAACGGATCGGATAGACATTTAAAGTCATGTAAAAGGCTTAGTCCGTACAATAAGAAGACTGTTTGAATCGAGGAATCCAAAAGGCTTTGGTAATTTGTCAGTGTTTTTTTTTGTACTTGTAGTAGTGTATTGAATTTATGTAATAAAATTTTTTAAATAGAACTTGCGGTGTTTTTATTTTCTCAAACCTAACACTTTTTTTAGTATTTTTTTAAATTGAAGTTGTTTTGTATCGGCCAGGGATCTTACCAAGGACCTTAGTCGATCCAATCAATCATTATATGGATTACTAATTTATTTAATGAATTTTGGATTTTTTCCCGCTTTTCTAGCTACATTATTACATGATTTCAAGATGGCGGCCGAATTTCAAGATGGCGGGGGGCACCTCCATAATAAATGATTACTGCACTGTAGCGGGTTAGAATAAAATTATCCAGATGGAAATGTACTCTATAATACAAGTACACACACAATATGGCGTACTCCAGCAGGTGGTAGCTCCTGGTAGCATGTACTGAACATAAAATGTCGGATCCATGATGGACGACAAGGACAAAGTCAAATTTCAAGGACAAAGTCAAATTTCAAGGTCAAGGTCAAATTTCAAGGTCAAGGTCAAATTTCAAGGCCAAGGTCAAATTTCAAGGTCAAGGTCAAATTTCAAGGTCAAGGTCAAATGTCAAGGTCAAAGTTCAAGGTCAAGGTAAAAGTTCAAGGTCAAGGTCAAATTTCAAGGTCAAGGTCAAAGGTTTGGTGACCAGATAATTATACTACATGGTATCGGCACACTCTAGCAGACGAAAACAAGATGGTGGTCTCCTGCGGATAAAGACAAGATGGCGGACATGATGTCATACCAGTTGATGATATATACCTTGGTACTGGTGGTGGTAGATCAGTCTAGGTAGCTATCATGGAGGAAGGATCGATCATTTACTCTCGCCGGGAATCGAACCAAGGACGTACAACGATATAATCAAACAAATTCAAATACGTTAATTTTTTGATAAATTTTGGAATTTTTTTCATTAAAATCGGATAGTAAATAAAGATTTTCAAGATGGTGTCCAAATTTCAAGATGGCGGACATGACGTCATACTAGGTGACGATATATATGCTTTGAAAAAGTGGTGGGAGTCAGTCTGCCTGCAACCTCTGCGGAGGAAGGATCGGTCGCTATTTTTATTTTTTTTGCACTCGTCGGGTTCGAACCGAGGACTCCGAACTCCGTGTCGTAAAAGTATTTTATTAAAATTTTATTATTTCATTTTTTTATAAATTTAAAAAAAAAATAGTTAAAATCGGATAATAAATAAAAAAGTTAAAGATGGCGGCCGTAACGGAAATTGCAACGGTGACGTCATCATTCAAAATGGCGGAAAACACAATGCCAGAATTTTCGAGAACACAATGACGTCATCCAAGATGGCGGATACAAGATGGCGGATCCAAAATGGCCGCCGTGATCTACTTGTCCCGTTACGTTATGTCCCGTTACGCTGTGTCCCGTTACGCTCATCCAAGATGGCCGCCGTGACGTCACAATCCAATATGGCGGACAGACAATCACAATCCACACCCAGAACCCAGTCCCAGTTAATACTTTCCTATACTACTAACATCTCCCCAAGTAGCTCAAGAGCATAATCGCACACAGCAAAAGTTGTCAGGAGTGTCACAGGTGATTCATGATTCTCTTTCGACCACATACACTTGAATGTTATTTCTACCATTATCAAAACTCTTCCAAAACACGACTGCTTAATACACCAAAAACCATAATTTAAATTTATAAATTAAACTTTTAAATTTGTATCGCTTTAAACTGTTAATTTACTTGTATATCGCTTATTTGCTTGAATTTATGTTCAACGACACATCGTAATTGCAATATATCATTTTTTAATTGAAAATAACTTCGTAAGATACAAATGGGCCCGTTAATATTTTACGCGAAACGTTTTACAGCCGGTATAAGTAAAAATTAGAGGAGTGGGGCGATCGATGGTGGAGATGGGAGTAAGAAGATAAACGAATTAAGTATAGAGGCCGACAGTTTTAGGACTATTTTAAGGTATTTCGCCACCATGTTTGTTACAATTGTTAACCTTTTTGTGTGCTCCCCCGTTCTGTACTTAATTGTTTATATTTATCGGTAAGTGAATTATTGAATATATTGTTTTTTATCGTCCAAATGAATTACTATAATGTGAAATTTGACTTCCAACGCGTGGTGGCCACCCCCCCCCCCCCCCCCCCCCTCCTTCTGGGTTTAAATAAATACGACACTAAATACACGATGATACCTATGATTATTTCCAGTTAAATTTTCATTTCAAGTAGACATAATACTTTTTGAATTAATTATAATTAGAGACCGGGAAAATTCGCGGATTCATTTCGTGATAGGCTAAAATTCCAACATGTGTACAAGTTTACTGGTTCTGCTATTGGCTCGCAGTTTAACTGGAGCTCTCTGGGCCAATGAGAGACTATCGACCAAAGAAGCCTCGAATCACAAGCTACCCAAGGGAGACGCCACACAATTTAGTACCCAATGAACACGCGTGTTTTCTTGAGAAATGCAGAGGATAATGGAGGCTATCCTAGAGGTCATTGAATCCGCGAATTTTTCCTGTCCCTAATTATAATGTAGTTTTTTATAACAAGAAAATAACTTCACTGTTTAAATGAAAACAGAGTTTCTTTTTTTTTATTGTGAAAGACATGCCAAACAAAACCTTTGTTCGCATCAACGTAACTTATCAGTGGCTCACAGCTAAACAAACCATCTGCGGCTTTACAGTGTAAATGATCGAAGCTAGACAAAGCAGTAAACGAATGTGGACATTTGCGCCAGTAGCAAATCTGCCACTAGGATGTTACGAATAACGAGCAGCCCGCTAAAGATGATCGCAAATATATCAGCAACAGCCTGGCAACCACGGAGGAGAAACTCTAATTGCCATGACCAAGCCATAGTTTTTAAAGTAGTTACGGGCCCACCCGCTAGAGCTTAGGTTTCACAATATATTACTAGGGGCAGGCATTTTACGCGAAAAAAAACCCTGAACGTCTACTAGACAGCAGCAAGGTATAACCGCACCAGCGTTTTCGTCATTGTGATTGGCGGCCGTCTGCGAGAGAAGTCGTCGCCTTGTTTCACCGAGCCACTCAGGACGCGTTTGATTCCGCACTGACTTCATGTGATTGGTGTTGTGACAATCGACATGTACCTGAAAGAAACCCACCCAATCACGGAACACAGACGGTGCTACATTGTTTTGACTTTCAGCTGGTCTCGGAATCTTTTCGCGAAATATGCATGGCCCTATATATTACTAACATAGCTACATTTATTGCGAGAGGTAATGCATCGCATCAGCTATTATCAGGCAAACAAACCATTGCAAATGGTAGCCACTTATTTTTTTGTGTGGCATACCAGAAATACTGCCTCTCCTACTCACTTTTATAAAATGTTTTTTTTTGACGTGATAACGTCTTATAAATCGATGAACGCCGGCTGCACGCACGAAAAATTGTCACGTTCCGCCTGAGCCGAGCGTGCAAGAACCGGCCAAACGCCGTGCGAGAAAATCTTCTATAATATCAAACAGGTTAAGGCGGGCTTTTTAAACTAATTGTTCGTGATTATATTTAAACAAATTATTTAAATTAAATTTGCAAAAACTGTAAATAATATTTGAAAATTAAAAAGGTATGCAATTTTTCATCAATGTTTTCTTATGACGTTATCACGTGAAATTATCGTCCGTAAACCGAATTTACAGACAGCACCCTTTTTTTTATAAAACAGTATTAAGTGTTTTTTTGCCCAGCCGCATCTTCTAAGCAATTAGACGTTAATTAGTTAAATTATCATTATAAATGAAAGCATATTGGATTTAAACCTCCTCCCGAGTTTTTTTTCCACATGGTCTCAGTCTCCGCTGTGAGGGTGGCACTCCTTGTCGCATGCTGGCCACACCGGCGCGACCTGGGCGATGAGGCGGCCTCAGTTGGCAGCACTGGCGTCCTCCGCAGACGGCCCGGGTCAGAGGTCACGCCTGCCGGCTGCCAGCCTCGCCGCCCGACAACAGTCACCGCCAGTGTTGCCAACAGCTCACACTTTGACCGCCGGGAACACGTGGTCGGCAAACTATAAATAGGAACACCTGTATTTCGCGAATTCATTTCGTGTCAAGGTATTTCACAAAATACTGTAGCTTTTCTCCTGTGGTTATTGTCTGAGGTCGGTGAGAGGTGTCGTCCCGATCTTGACGGGGCCAATGAGAATGTGGTCACCGTACTGCTGCACCCTCACAATTTGCCACGACTCTTAGAAAAAGCTACAGTGTTTTGTGAAATACCTTGACATGAAATGAAATCGCGAAATACAGGTGTCCCTAACTATATATAAACCAGTAGGATCGGTAGCCGACAACTAGGATTTGCGTTCGACCCAAACTTATACTGAATATACCAATGCCAATTACTCGGCTAAAGATCATTTAACCAGCAGTAATCACAAAAGACACTACAATCGGCTCCGCTCATTAAGGCAGAGAGCTCGCGGAAACACGCGCTTTGAAAACACCTCAAGATATCTGAGTGGGCGGGTTATTAGTTCAGTTTCAGTATTTTGTTCTCAAAATGCATTTTTAGGAGCGTGGAAATGGCTAACACACGTGTTTTTTTTCTGAATACTTTTTAGGCATGAAACATCCGGTGCAGATTCTCTAAAGCACTCTCTATCTTCATTTATCCGCCATGTAATGTTATGGTCACTGCACAAATCTCATATTTGCCCTATCCACGACAAGAATACGTTTTCAGTCCACAGCCTTGCGCTTAGAGGCGACACCACGCTAGAAGCACCAGCGAGGGTCGCACTTATCATCCCGCCTCACTCACACAAATTACACCGTACGGGAAGCATTTTCTTCTTTCTATGTATCTCTCTGTATTTCTCGTCGTTTTCTTCCTTTCGCAATTCATCTCAAGATACCTGGCTGCTTCCAGGAAAGAAAAAAAAACTATGATTCGTTAATGATTTAAAAATCACTAAATTCACACTACACAAAATTTTAAGACAACTAAATTTCCCGCCTGCAGCAACTCGATGGTTTTTTTTCTCAATCAAACGTTATTCGAAAAAGCCAGATTGATCATGAAAACAACTAAGACGGCAATGTTTCGGAGTTTCCAATACTCGTCTATGTCCCATCTTCTTAAAAAGGCTTAAAGAATTAAAAAAAGAAAAGACTCGTTATAAATCCTCTGAGACAATTTTTTTTTAGATATTTAGTTTTTTCTTGGACACGAAAAGGAAAAAACCATCACGAACTCGTAAATTTTAATTCCGACGGGGTTATGTAGGCAAATTCAAAACAAATACTTATATCGATACACCCCACGTTCGAGAATTCGCCATCGCCGGACAAAGTGTTAACTACAACAACAACCTGATAAAGTCTCTCTGCTGGCCCTACTTTAGCCAAAAGAAAGTGTGTAGAGTGTTTAATAAAATTCGAGGTTAAGGTGGTTCGAACGTTAAACCAAGTAGCGCCTCTGTTGTACTGAGTCCCAAGCGAAACTTACGAATAGTTTTATGTAAACTGAACAAAATTAACCTTGTGGTCATACATACCTGCGTCTGAAATGATTTTATTTGGATAACTATGCCCTAATATAGTAATTTTCCAGTTACCTAAAAATCATGCACAGAATGGGGTGTTATTCCTGATTTTTGACGTGATAACGTCTTATAAATCGATGAACGCCGGCTGCACACACGAAAAATTGTCACGTTCCGCCTGAGCCGAGCGTGCAAGAACCCGCCTACCACCGTGCGAGAAAATCTTCTATAATATCAAACAGGTTAAGGCGGGCTTTTTAACTATGTAATTGTTCGTGAATATATTTAAACAAATTATTTAAATTAAATTTGCAAAAACTGTAAATAATGCTTGAAAATTAAAAAGTATGCAATTTTTCATCAATATTTTCTTATGACGTTATCACGTAAAACTATCGACCGTAAACAGACTTTACAGACAAACCCCTTTTTGATAAATATTTAGCATCACTGGTGTGGAACACAGCACAAAAAAAAAAAGTAATTCCATAAACTCTCCGATATGTCAGACGTCTGCATGACAATATTCACTTTTACTCTTTCCATCGTATAACGGGTGGAAAATTATTGATATCAGAACTTTGTTCTTGAATGGTGTCAAAACTGTGCGCTGGTGGAAGACCATAACTGTAAAGTATTATTTCTTATTCTTTATTAAATTCCATTATGAGTGGTGTTAATTGGAGGAGAACTTTTCCAACAAAAATGTTAAATGTAGTTTCAACAATTTTTTTTCTCTCTCTCAAAAACGTTGCCTGTTTAATATGTATGTAATAATTGTGCTCTTTGGTATTTGAATATTGATTAGTAGGTACAAATAAGGTTAAACTTAATGTAAGCTTTTGGACATACCATTGCTAAGCACATGTATGTCTGTAGAAGAAAACTACAAAAAAACCGAAAGACAAAAAACACAAATTAAGCAAAAAAATTTGTTGTCTGTAAAGTCGGTTTACGGACGATAGTTTAACGTGACGTCATAACAAAACATTGATGAAATGATTGCATAATTTTATGAATAAAATTGAATCATTTTTATTGAATTATCATTATTTTGTATGGATACAAAGAATGAGTGAAATTAAATCTACAATTTAATTGATAAATTTACATTTATTTGCACTCATTAATTCAAATATGTTTATTATTTTAACGAAGAGATTATTTTAACTATAACTTTATACATGTTTGCTATTTAACTTCTTCCCATCTGTGTTATTCTGTTAAGGATAGGACGATGATAGGAAAAGTAGGAAACGAATGGGAGTGTTTCAAGTTTAATGTGCCTAGAAAAAGTCAAATCGATGGTTGTTCCAATCGAGTGGAAGAGAGAGAGATAGATGCGGCGCAAGCGTACAATGAGCGTAACGGGACACAGCGTAACGTGACAATGTGCGTTACGGGACACTTTTTCGTGTGTGCAGCCGGCGTTCATCGATTTATTAGACCTTGTCACGTCAAAATTGCTGTTGTCAACAGGATGTATACACCACATAATATTCCATAACAGATAATACAAATAAGGTTAGTTTCCCACCAGTAAATACTTTCGTGTAGCGAGATTTCAACTGTACTAAGTAGAGTCCCGGAAATTTCGCGGATTCCTCTGGCCTCAGGATAGAATTCAAAGTTATAGGTGTTTTCGACACATGTTTACTTTCCCATTGGTTGATTTCTTAGCGAGAACATTTTTATCCTTGTTATTTGGCACTACCTGATTTAGCTGGACATCGTTGGCTCACGGTCGTAGAGGGGCGTGTCCAGATAACTGCGGTCCAATCATGAACACAGTGCGACAGTGTGGAGGTTTGCATTCTAGCTTGCGACTAAATGAATGCGCGAAAATTCCGTGGCTCTAGTACTAAGGAAAGGCTGAACGATATGAAGACGTGAACAAATGCCTGAATAAGTAATTGGAGTCGTGTGTAAGGCGGGCGTCACGTAGGGCTTGGAGTAGCGCGCCTGAGGAGCAGCTACAGCCGGCGCGACCTCGGAGCATGTTGGACTTTGATGCCGTGGTTGGTGGCGGGTCCCGATGTTGGGTCGTAAACCAGCCGAACATCTGCTCGGGAGGAATTCGTGGGCCGCCCCTCTCCCCTCCTCCTCTCTTGCGCGGCGCGCACTTCTTCCCCTCCGTCCCATCTCCTTGCAACCGCTCCCCTCCTTACTTTCTCCTTGGCACCCCCTCCCCTCCCTCCTGACCCTCCTCTGCGGCAAGCTGCCCGCCACCTGGCCGCCTGCAGCTCTTCCACGGCAGATAAGCCAGAAGCACCGCTTGCAGACATTGAGAGCACCGCCACAGCCGGAGTATGGCCACTTAAAAAAACTGCGCGGTTGAGAAATTCCAACACCGAAAATTATATTTTAAATATAAACATTCTTAATTCAGAAAATTACAGCACGGGCAGACTTTATATTTATATAAACAGCATAGTAATAATATAACCCTGGACATTCTTTCACTTGAAAATATAACGTATTTAGAGCATAAACAAACATGGCTACTGCCGCAACCAAATACTCAGCTGCTATTGGTCGCACGTAGCGACGTAAACGGAAGAGCTCGGCATTGCCGAGCTAATCCGTGCGGGTCCGTCTCCGTGTGCGTGCTGTTGTAGAGACTCTGTTCCGTTAGATCCGTATTAAGGGAAGCGAGTCCTACCTTATTTGATTCCAATTTATTAAAAAAAAAAAACTACATTTTCTGCTGTTTAAAATGATGTATAACACTTCACATTTTGAAACACATTTCTAGACCATAAATTTAATTGAACAATTGCGGTGTTTCCATTTTTTGAGATACTGAAGGCCTGGAACCTTACAATGATTTTTTTTATGTTATTACCGTATTTATGTCTGCATTATTACTAGAGACCTGCAAAATTAGCGGTTTCATTCGGTGATAGGCTAGAATTCAAACCCATATACATCTTAGATGATTTTGCTATTGGCTTACTGTTCATCTGGACGAATCTCAACCAGTTATAAACCCTCAACCAAAGAAGGATCGAATCACAGACAAACCAGCTGAGACGACTTACAAGTCGGCAGCCAATGAACTTGCGTTATTTGCCCGAGGTTTCAGGGGTATGTGCAGTCTATCCTGAAGGTCATCGAAACCGCGAATTTTGCAGGTCTCTAATTATTACTAATTACTATAGGGGCAGGAAAATTTCGCGAAAAATTCTGTACTCCTACTAGACTGCAACAAGGTATACCCACACCAGCGGTTTCTTCCTTGTGATTGGCGGCCGTCTGCGAGAGAAGTCGTTGCCTTGTTTGCACGAGCCACTAAGGACGAGTTTGCTTCCACACTGAATCAGTGTGATTGGTTGATGTAACAATCGACATGCACCTCAAAGTAACTCACCCAATCACGAAATACAGACGATGCTACAGTGTTTTAACTTCCAGCTACTCTCGGGATCTTTTAGCGAAATTTTCATGGCCCTACTAATTACTGTTACAGAATATTCTGCAAAAACTACTCGGGTTACAGTTGAAAGGCAACAGGGAGCGATAATACTTAGGGCTTTCATAAATGAGTAGCACGGCTTCGCTCTGTTTCCGCATCCAAATTTTACCAAACCAAACTATATTTGACAAAGCGCAGCAGTATAGGTAAAAAAATTCTCAATTTATATGCGCGCAGTATAAATAAAAATGGCACAGACTAAACTAAATGTTTAGAGTCTGTAAAAGAATGTTCTCTTTGTTTAGGCTGTGGGGCGTACCATGTAGTCTTAATGAATTAATTATTGTTAGGGGCATGCATATTTCGCGAAAAGATTCCGAGACCAGCTGAAAGGCAAAACACTGTAGCATCGTCTGTGTTGCGTGATTGGGTGGGTTTCTTTCAGGTACATGTCGAGTGTCACAACAACCAATCGCATGAAGTCAGTGCGGAATGAAACGCGTCCTGAGTGGCTCGGTAAAACAAGGCGACGACTTCTCTCGCAGACGTCCGCCAATCACAAGGAAGAAACCGCTGGTGCGGGTATACCTTGTTGCAGTCTAGTAAACGTTCAGGTTTTTTCGCGAAAAATGCCTGCCCCTATTGTGCGTCGCGAACTCGTCGCAAAATAATTGAGGTTAGTCTTTGCGGAGCAAGTGAAGCATTACAAAACACGTCCGGGCCTTCTGTCCTCTGACGTCCATTTTCTGGGCACTGACAGAAAATGACAAAGTTCCCTCGCAGTTGACGAAACTTTAAAGTAAATGCCCGTCACGTGCAGGAGCGAAATTTCCTAAGTCCTCTCGAGAATATAGTTCAACAGTTAAACTATTCGAGCGCAGCGCACTTGTCAGGGAAGTATCTGTGTTAGTGAGCTCGCTGGTGCTTCTAGCGCGGTGTCTCCTCTGGACTGGCGCGCAGTCTTCTCGTCGTCACATGAGCGGCGACCGTAACATTGCATGGCCGAGAAATGAAGATAAACGTGTAATGCAAGTCCCTTAAGTGCTTTCAAGAATATGTACCTGTTGTTTTACGCCTAAAAATTACTCTGAAAACATGCGTTTTAGCCATTATAACTCTTCTAAAAATACAGTTCAAAAACTCAATCCAAAAACAAAAGTACTTTCCGTCCCTCAGCGAACTCTTTAATGCTTTTCGTGAGCAGACCCCACTCGGATGTCTTGAGTAGTTACGTTGTTTTCCCTGAAGCTCTGCGCACCGTGTGTGTGCCCGGGTGGACGGGGGCCTTGAGAATTCAGGAGATTCGGACACCGGCAGACTAGCCAGTTTCCCGATCGACAATGTGACGTCCTCCACATTAGGACGAGCACACGGACCGACTGTTACAGACGGGCTGCGCGCGGAATGCGGGGGCGAAGGCCCCCGGCTCCTCAGGCCTGAATAGCCGCTGAGCCCAAGAGTGTTGAAAGACGTTTGCGGGACGGCTTTACGTGTCCCACCTTTCATTCGCCCTCCGCCGCCCTTCAGCCTTGCCTGGCCTTGCGGTACAGTCGCGTCGGAGGAAAACTGGCCGCGTCGCCCAAGCCCACTGCTCCTCGGTGTCTACCTGGTGGTACCACTGTACTTTTACTTCGCATAATTACATCTCTCTTGTCTTGTTAGGAGAGAAAACATTTTGACGTACAACGTCTAATAAATCGATGTACGGCGGCTGCTCCCGTTACGCACGTTTTCCCGTTACGCTGTGTCCCGTTACGCTCATTGTACGCTTGCGCCGCATCTATCTCTCTTCCACTCGATTGGAACAACCATCGATTTGACTTTTTCGAGGCACATTAAACTTGAAACACTCCCATTCGTTTCCTGCTTTTCCTATCATCGTCCCATCCTTAACAGAATAACACAGATTGGAAGAAGATAAATAGCAAACATGTATAAAAGTTATAGTTAAAATAATCTCTTCGTTAAAGTAATAAACATATTTGAATTAATGAGTGCAAATAAAAGTAAATTTATCAATTAAAATGTAGATTTCATTTCACTCCTTCTTTGAATCCATACAAAATAGTGATAATTCAATAAAAATGATTCAATTTTTATTCATAAAAGTATGCAATCATTTCATCAATGTTGTGTTATGACGTTGTCACGTTAAACTTTCGTCCGAAAACCGACTTTACAGACAACCAATTTTTTTTTTGTAACGAAACAACTCGGGAGTCGAAATATGTCGTATTTTCTACGAAGAGTCAATTATTGGCAATCACTAAGATATCTTCGTTTGTTTGAGTTAAATCCATCGTTAAAAGGGTCGTAAATTCGCTTCAATCTCGACTGACAGCGAGGTCGAAGAGAATATGCGCTGCAGGAAGTGTGGCGAAGCGAGGAGTGAAGAGCTCTGGTCGTGTGCTGTACCCACCTACCTTTTGCGCGCGAGTGTACTGAGGGTTGAGGATGCCGAAAGAGGAGGAGGATCGGTTTCTAATGAGTCCTGTCGCGCCCAAGTTGGTCTCCTCTCCCCGGCTTCACATCCGAGCCGCAGTTCTCCCACCATCGCTCTCAGGAACAGGAGCCTTCCTGCAGCCAGATTATTCCTAATAATAGCCCAACGCTGAATCGAACCTTGAAAAAAAAAAATTAAAAGTTTTCAAGCCACTGCACTTTACTTTTATTAAAGACACGGCGTAATTTTTGACGTGATAACGTCTTATAAATCGATGAACGCCGGCTGCACGCACGAAAAAGTGTCACGTTCCGCCTGAGCCGAACGTGCAAGAACCGGCCAACCACCGTGCGAGAAAATCTTCTGTAATATCAAACAGGTTAAGGCGGGCTTTTTAACTAATTGTTCGTGATTATATTTAAACAAATTATTCAAATTAAATTTGCAAAAACTGTAAATAATATTTAAAAATTAAAACGTTTGCAATTTTTCATCAATGTTTTCTTACGACTAGAGACCTACAAAATTCGCGGTTTCGATGGCCTTCAGGATAGACTGCACATAACCCTGTACACTCGGGCAAATAACGCAAGCTCATTGGCTGCCGACTTGTAAATCGTCTCAGCTGGTTTATCTGTGATTCGATCCTTCTTTGCTTGAGGGTTTATAATTGGTTGAGATTCGCGATAATGAACAGTAAGCCAATAGCAAAATTATCTAAGAGGTATATGTGTTTGAATTCTAGCCTATCACCGAATGAATCCGCGAATTTTGCAGGTCTCTACTTATGACTAGAGACCCGTGTAATTCGCGGGTTCAATGACCTCCAGGATGGACTCCAATATCCTCTACACACTCGGGCAAATGCCAACTGTTCATTGGCTGCTGACTTGTGAGTCGTCTCGACTGGGTGGCCTGTGATTCGACACTTCTATGAGTGAGGGTCTCTAATTGGCCCTCAGTCCTCCAGATTAACAGTGAACCAATGACAGAAGCAACACTAAGGTATAATTATTTGAATTTTAGCATAACACGAAATGAACCCGCAAATTTCACGGGTCTCTACTTATGACGTTACCACTAGAGACCCGTGAATTCGCGGATTCATTTCGTGTTATGCTAAAATACAAATAATTATACCTTAGTGCTTCTTCTGTCATTGGTTCACTGTTAATCTGGAGGACTGAGGGCCAATTAGAGACCCTCACTCATAGAAGTGTCGAATCACAGGCCACCCAGTCGAGACGACTCACAAGTCAGCAGCCAATGAACAGTTGGCATTTGCCCGAGTGTGTAGATTATATTGGAGTCTATCATGGAGGTCATTGAATCCGCGAAATTCACGGGTCTCTAGTTATCACGTAAAAAATTATCGTCCGTAAACCGACTTTACAGACAACTCCCTTTTTTTCTTCTATTTAGTTTCAACTTTCAACTTCATAAAACCCTCATATTGTTATTACTAGGGGCAGGCATTGCTCGCGAAAAAAAAAACCTTAACGTCTCCTAGACTGCAACAAGGTGTACCAGCACACAGGTTTCTTTCTTGTGATTGGCGGCCGTCTGCGAGAGCGAGCCATTCAGGACGCGGCTCGGTAAAACAAGGCGCCGACGACTTCTCTCCCAGACGGCCGCCAATCACAGGGAAGCAATATTTGTTTTTTCCTAACCTAACTAAAACTAAGTGTATTTGGGAGGGGTCCGGGTTAGGGAGGGACCTAAGTGCGTCTCAGGCCGAAGCCTATCACGCCTTAGTCATGCTGGTATTAGCCATGCAGGGAGAGGGTCACATGCATCGTGTGCTAGGAGGGGATTGGCCAGCCATGGCAGCGATTGGCGCCATGACTAACTCCCCTCACTCTTAAATCTAGACTATAACTAGAGATAGGTTGGGCCCAGGTAAAACCTGCACAGACACAGGGAAAACCCTGGGCGCATTCATGCGGGATGCAAATTGGCATGCATTACGTGTAGGAATTTACAGCAGACAGAGGATGGTCTGGATGAAGTGTTGGACAGAGTAGAAAAGAGTCTACCATGCGGGGGTTGGGCACTTGGACTCGTGGTCCGCCTTGCTAATTGTCCAGTACTGGATTTAGTGACCAGGGACGCAAGCGCCCCTGGTGGTGAGTGGTTGCACTGACCACTCACTCCGCCGCCAGTCAGCACCTAAAAAACTAAGAAACTAAGACAGGAAAAAAGATAAATGACTTACAAACTAGGCATTTCGTTACGAAATATGCAACCCAACTCAGGGATGGACGTGCAGTGCTTAAGATAAAACTAAAATAAGAACTAAAAATATTTTTTTTTAAATTTTTTTTATTTTTAGATTTTTTATTATTATTTTAGAAATATTTTTTTTTGATGACTATTACTTAGTATCTAGGACTTATTACTAATTTACAAATCTCGAATATGTACTACTATACTACTAGTTAAATATAGAGGAACTGTCGGTGTATAAAGTTACAGGTGAATTAAGTCAAGACCTATTCGCATTCTGGCATTTGTTGCAAGCTTGTAATTCAAAATCCCATGTCTTTCAGAAACACAACCGGCACTGGAGGTGAAGCCTGCCAGGCGGGCCATGCCCATCGTGCATAGGGAGTCAGCCCTAACAGCACAGGCAGTGAGCTCCCGGGAGCCGAACCTACACCTGCGTGCTTCGGACCATTTTGAATTAGCTAATTATTCATTAATGTCTATAATTTAAGTTTCAACTCGCGGGAGACTGATTGGCCGATCGCTCAGCCAGCCACAGCACACTACGGAGGTCTGTGAGCCAAGATTGAATTTGGCATTTTATATTTTCCATGCAACTCTGGATCTTGTTCGCCCAGTGATGAAATATATGGGTTTCTGCTTATGGCACATTTATCATAGAATTTTTGCGCAGTTCGGAAATAATAATGTTTTAAAAGTTTGAGTTTGAGCTCTCTGTGCATAGCCCTTACGGGGCAATACACAGGCGCATCTGTCGCAATACGAATACTCTTATTCTGAATTCTCTGTAGCTTGATTAAGTGAGATTCCGCTGCTGTTGCCCACACCGGCGCTGCATATGATTATTGGTTTTATTAGTGCGTTATAAATTATTATTCCGTTTTTAACAGAGCTACCTATTTGCACCGCGATTTTTTTTTTAATCCTAACCTAACTAAAACTAAGTGTATTTTGGAGGGGTCCGGGTTAGGGAGGGACCTAGGTGCGTCTCAGGCCGAAGCCTATACGCCTAGTCATGCTGGGATTAGCCATGCAGGGAGAGGGTCGCATGCATCATGTGCTAGGAGGGGATTGGCCAGCCATGGCAGCGATTGGCGCCATGACTAACTCCCCTCACTCTTAAATCTAGACTATAACTAGAGATAGGTTGGGCCCAGGTAAAACCTGCATATACACAGGGAAAACCCTGGGCGCATTCATGCGGGATGCAAATTGGCATGCATTACGTGTAGGAATTTACAGGAGACAGAGGATGGTCTGGATGAAGTGTTGGACAGAGTAGAAAAGAGTCTACCATGCGGGGGTTGGACACTTGGCCTCGTGGTCCGCTTTTCCAGTTGTCCAGTACTGGATTTAGTGACCAGGGACGCAAGCGCTCCTCGTGGTGAGTGGTTATTTGTACCGCGCCGCGCCGCGCCGTGCCGAGCCGAGCCGAGCCGAGCCGAGCCGAATCACGCCGCCGCGGAACTGTATCGGCGACGGGCGGCCAGCCCACGTGTCCCGGCCCGGGTGGGATCAGAGCCATCTGTTCGCTTCACCTGCCCCCGGCTTACCTGCGTTTCGCGAGCCCATTGTGCAGCCGGGAGAGGTGGAACTGAAGACCCGGGCAGATGCGAGGGAGGGTCGTCTCTGAGCGCGCCAGTGCTCACAAAGGCAGCTCCACCGCCTTACCTCCCCCCCCCCCCCCCCCTCATTCCTTCCAGACCCCAGTGGACGTGGTTATTCTTCTCGGGCATGTTTCACTGTTTGATCAGCATATACAGCATGTCCAGAAAATAATTTCCCAGTTATAAATTTTAGTAGTATCAACAGGGGCAGGTATTTTTCGCGAAAAGATCTGAACCCCTACTAGATTGCAACAAGGTATACCCGCACCTATGGTTTCTTCCTTGTGATTGGCGGCCGTCTGCGAGAGAAGTCGTCGCCTTGTTTCACCGAGCCACTCAGGACGCGTTTGATTCCGCACTGGATCACTGTGATTGGTGTTGTTTCAATCAATATAGGAGAAGCTCACCCAATCACTAAACACGGACGATGCTACAGTGTTTTAACTGGCATATAGTCTCGAAATATTTTCGCGAAATCTGCATGCCCCTAAGTATCAACTGTAATCAAATTGGCGATTAGTAGGAGCATGCAGATTACTCGAGACTAGATGAAAGTTAAAACACTGTAGCATCGTCCGTGTTCCGTGATTGGGTGAATTTCTTCCCCAGGTACATGTCGATTGTTACAACACCAATCACAGTGATTCGGTGCGGAAGTATAAACGCGTCCTTGAGTGGCTCGGTCAAATAAGGAAACGAATTCTCTCGCAGACGGCCGCCAATCACAAGGAAGAAACCGCTGGTGCGGGTATACCTTGTTGCAGTCTAATAAGTGTTAAGATCTTTTCGCGAAAAATACCTGCCCCTAGTCATTAGTGTTTCTTGTGATTTACACGAACAAACAATTATGTACTAATCAAGAAATTATCATTTAAATTATCCGAATAAGTTATAAATTATTCCAAGTTAAATATTACTATTCTGTGGGAAATCCCCATTTTGTGGGAAACACCCATTCTATGGAGAACCTCCTCCCAAAGGGAAATAGCCTTTCTGAGGTTAAGTCCCAATCAGAAGTGCAGATTTGCTGGACATAAGTTCTTTGTTGTTAGAACTTTTCTGGTTCAACATGAGTGGCAAAAAGCGGGATGTTGTGTTCCTTTCATTTGATCATGGTGACAACCGAAATAACTAGGGGCATGCATATTTCGCGAAAAGATTCCGAGACCAGCTGAAAGTCAAAACAATGTAGCACCGTCTGTGTTCTGTGATTGGGTGAGTTTCTTTCAGGTACATGTCAATTGTTGCAACACCAATCACTAGAGACCTGCAAAATTCGCGGATTCATTCGGTGATAGGCTAGAATTCAAACACATATACCGCTTAGATAATTTTGCTATTGGCTTACTGTTCATCTTGACGAATCTCAACCAGTTAAAAACCCTCAACCAAAGAAGGATCGAATCACAGACAAACCAGCTGAGACGACTTACAAGTCGGCAGCCAATGAACTTGCGCTATTTGCCCGAGTGTACAAGGGTATGTGCAGTCTATCCTGAAGGCCATCGAAACCGCGAATTTTGGAGGTCTCTACCAATCACATCAAGTCAGTGCGGAATCAAACGCGTCCTGAGTGGCTCGGTGAAACAAGGCAACGACTTCTCTCGCAGCCGGCCGCCAATCACAAGGAAGAAACCGCTGGTGCGGGTACACCTTGTTGCAGTCTAGTAGACGTTCAGGTTTTATCGCGAAAAATCCCTGCCCCTAGAAATAACTAACGTAATAAAACAAACCTGGGGAAGAAATATAAACGCTCACTAGACTGCAATAGGGTATGTCTGCGCCAGAGGTTTCTTCCGTGTGATTGGCGGCCGTCTGCGACAGAAGTCTTTGATCTATTTGACCGAGCCATTCAAGATGCGTTTGCTTCCACACCGAACTACTGTGATTGGTGTTCTAACAGTAGAGGTCACGAAACTCAGACTATGCTATAGTGTTTTAACTCTCAGCTAGTCTCGTGTGCTGTGCCCCTGTATTGGAGTATTGCTCCTACGGTTGGTGGTTCAAAAGCACTCACATATTCTCATTTGAAGAATCTGAACTCGTATATTTACGTTATTTGAACGCTACTCAAACTCTCACATGACTGCATAATGTACCGTAGTTTTTTTCCCTTCAATTAAGGGCGTATTTGTTAAACTATGCGCATCTGTAAAACCAAAAATGTATAACCTTGCGTAAACACTTTATTCTTATTAGTTATTGTTATTAGCTAAAATATTTTTACTATTTCAAAACATATTTTAATAAAGTTGAAATAGTATTAGCTACAGTTTAAATATTTTTAAATATTGAATATGGTAATAGTTTGTAGTAATATGTAAATTTGTAATTTTTCAGTTCTTAATTTCGTATACATTTCATTTTTGTTCAGCATCTTCTACGTGATATTTATTTATTTTCTAGTTCAGGGTAATTGTACTGTTCAAGTAAGCCTTCAACTTCTTTGTAATTTTTTATATTTAGGTTAGCTCAGTATCGTACAAATATATATATTTTTTTAACATCGCTATACACTAGGTTATATTTGTGTGGGTAAGTGGTAGACAAGGTTGGTACGCCTGGACTTCGACACGCAAAAGAAGTCGTAAATTCAAATAAAGGTCAGAGTGAAGCCGCCAGCAAAGTTCGCCGAGCACGTCTGTGTTTAGGAGTAAAACTAGTTTTCCTGGATACTCGAGGGAAAGTGGACAGAATGGGGAATTCCACGGGTTCGTTGACCGCATTCCTGTGCAATCTGCACTCGGGGCTGGAACGTGTGGTCATTGGCTGCCCGCGTAGTGGGGTTGCGTGTGTCCAGACCTGTAACTCGCTCTTGGCCAGAGTTCGTTTGACCGATCTCTGCCCCGGAGAAAAGGGGTCGTTACCACAACGCCGAAATACCATAACGCCGAATGTCAAAATTGACCACAACGCCGACAGCTAGAAAACTGCTGTGTACCACAACGCCGAAATAACAACTGAATTAATTTGTGCGTGTTTCTTAAATGTACCTTAACGCCGAAATACCACAATCAAACCTAACCTTACTTAACCTAACCTAACCTAGCGTAATATAACCTAACCTAACTTAACCTAGCCTATACTAGTCTAACCTAACTTAGTCTAACCTAACCTAGTCTAACCTAACCTAGTCTAACCTAACCTAACCTTTGTGGCAGTCCTGCAATGACATTTTTCGGCGTTAGTGTATTTTGGCGTTGTGGTAATTCGGCGTTGTGGTAAGTACACAGCAGTTTTCTAGCTGTCGGCGTTGTAGTCAATTTGGCATTTCGGCGTTGTGGTACCTATTTCGGCGTTGTGGCGCGTCCCCGGAGAAAAGCCACATACTTTCAGCCATGGCTTGAATGACGTTTGTTTCGTTTGCTGCAGATTTCTCACGCACTAGAGTAGTCTGAGGGCGCTGGTATACAATATTTGGTGCACTAACTGTGTAAGCACATTGGGGCGTCACGAATAATTCTAAGCATTATTTGGTTGGCATATATGCCATTTAAAACTGCGTCAAGTAACATTTCTGAAAAAAAAAAATGTATGCCATCCCCAGGATTTTGTGAAGGAGCGAGTCCGGATTAACTATTATATCATTTTTATGAGAAAGTTTTTTTTTGGCGCTATTAAATTTTAAAAAAAATTGATAGTCACACTAAATTCCCGGGGAGTAGTGGAATTTTAGAACACCAACGTTTACTCACAGAAAATTAAGCAATTATTTGGCTTGCGAAAAGAAAACTGAACATTTAATTGTATTAATACTTAGTTCTTAAGTAAATTAATTGAAGAATTCGTTAAAACAAGTCATAAATACATGTTATAAAATACACGAAACACTCATGTCAAGTTTGTATGAAAGAAATGCTTAAAAACACGCGTGAAAACCCTTACAGACGTCAGGGTTAGTCGAGGTGACGACTAATCATATCGTAACGAAAAGTGCAACGCGCAGGCGTGGGACGCTCAATGGCGCCATCGCACACCTCACTTTCGGGCAACCGTAAGTGAAGCGACGTTTCAGTGCAGTATTTTTCGTTACGCTGGAAATAAAAAAAAAATCTATTTAAAATTTAAATCAAAATCAATCAGAATTGTAAAAATTTCGTATAAATATTTCCAAACGTGTTAATGTGTTTTTTTTAGTATGTTCGTGTGGTTTTTAAAATTAAGATTTTCATCAAATTTAAATCAACAACAATTTAAAAAAAACTTTACCGCTGGAGCAGCTTCGTTATCGCAAGGGGCAGGCATTATTCACGAGAAAAAAACCTGAACGTCTACTAGACTGCAACAAGGTATACCCGCACCAGCGGTTTCTTCCTTGTGATTGGCGGCCGTCTGCGAGAGAAGTCGTCTCCTTGTTTCACCGAGCCACTCAGGACGCGTTTGATTCCGCACTGACTTCATGTGATTGGTGTTGTCACAATCGACATGTACCTGAAAGAAACTCACCCAATCACGGAACACAGACGGTGCTACATTTTTTGACTTTCAGCTGGTCTCGGAATCTTTTCGCGAAATATGCATGCCCCTAGCTATAGGTCTTCTAGGGCATGCAAAAGTAACAATTGTACAATCAATATAACCATAATTGTTGAGTAGCAAAGTAAGTTTGAGGCATGTGCACATCTGCTGCACGTTTATGATTGGACTATTAGTGCTCTTGACACGTCCTTGACCTCCCTGAGCCAGTTATAAACAAGGAGAAGTGGCTATCCAATCACTAGAGACCTGCAAAATTCGCGGTTTCGATGTCTTTCAGGATAGACTGCACATACCCCTGTACAATCGGGCAAATAACGCAAGTTCGTTGGCTGCCGACTTGTAAGTCGTCTCAGCTGGTTTGTCTGTTATTCGATCCTTCTTTGGTCGAGGGTTTATAACTGGTTGAGATTAGTCCAAATTAATAGTAAGCCAATAGCTAGAGACCTGCAAAATTCGCTGATTCATTGACCTCTAGGATAGACTCCACAGTCCTTTAAATACTCGTGGAAATGACACCTGTACGCGTGAGACATCTCAACTAGGCTGTCCGTAATTCGGCACTTTCTTGGTTTAGTGTTTCCCATTGGCTCACAGTTCCCCGGATAAAATGTGGGCCAATCGCAGAAGCGGTACGAAGTTATAGTTGTTTTGATGCTAGCCTATCGCGAAGTGAATCCGCGAATTTTGCATGTCTCTACCAATAGCAAAATTATCTAAGAGGTATATGTGTTTGAATTCTAGAATATCACCGAATGAATCCGCGAATTTTGCAGGTCTCTAGCCATGCGATATTTTCCTATAGTGATTGGTTTGTAAACTGTCTAAATTAAACTGTTATAATATACCATTGAAACTGGGACATTCTTTAATGGACATGCGGCATGCCCCAATCGAATAAGCATTCGTAAAAATTCTGAGTAAATGGCATGTGAGCTGGTTCTCTCACCACTTGGTGTTTGTTTTGATGGATAATTATTTTTGAACGTCAGTAACAGGATTCAGTTTCGCGGGCTGTGTAAGAACCAAGCCAGCGCTTGGCCCGTATGGGCGGGGCGGGAGTGGGGTGGAAGGGGGCAGGGGAAGGTCGCGGCGGGCCCTTGGGACGCGGTCTGGGCCCTCAGCGGGGCGCATTGTGGTCCCCATTTGACCGCCAGCTGTGTTCCCTCAGGGCCGCGGGCGGCAAGTGCCGCGCCGACAACTCAACAACCGCACATCCGACGCCGGCTGCCAGATGTCGTACATCCGCCTGCCCGCGTCCACGTACCACGGCCAGAGACCTGCGGGCTCATTTAGCGTTATGCTTAGGGGCATGCATATTTCGCGAAAAGATTCCGAGACCAGCTGAAAGTCAAAACAATGTAGCACCGTCTGTGTTCCGTGATTGGGTGAGTTTCTTCCAGGTACATGTCGGTTGTCACAACACCAATCACATTAAGGTCAGTGCGGAATCAAACGCGTCCTGAGTGGCTCGGTGAAACAAGGAGACGACTTCTCTCGCAGACGGCCGCCAATCACAAGGAAGAAAACGCTGATGCGGGTATACCTTGTTGCAGTCTAGTAGACGTTCAGGTTTTTTCACGAAAAATGCCTGCCCCTAGTTATGCTGCATACAGTCCGAACACACGACCCTTCATGTTGCTTCTGCGATTGGCTCATACTTCATCTGATGACTCTGAGCCAGTGAAAAACCTACAACCAAACAAATTTCGAATCGGAGGAGTCCAAACACACGACCCTTCATGTTGCTTCTGCGATTGGCTCATACTTCATCTGATGACTCTAAGCCAGTGAAAAACCTACAACAAAACAAGTCTCGAATCGGAGGAGTCCAAACACACGACCCTTCATGTTGCTTCTGCGATTGGCTCATACTTCATCTGATGACTCTGAGCCAGTGAAAAACCTACAACCAAACAAGTCTCGAATCGGAGGAGTCCAAACACACGACCCTTCATGTTGCTTCTGCGATTGGCTCATACTTCATCTGATGACTCTGAGCCAGTGAAAAACCTACAACCAAACAAGACTCGAATCGGAGGAGTCCAAACACACGACCCTTCATGTTGCTTCTGCGATTGGCTCATACTTCACCTGAAGACTCTGAGCCAAACAAGTCTTGAATCGGAAGAGTCCGAACACACGACCCTTCATGTTGCTTCTGCGATTGGCTCACACTTCATCTGATGACTCTGAGCCAGTGAAAAACCTACAACCAAACAAGTCTCGAATCGGAGGAGTGCAAACACACGACCCTTCATGTTGCTTCTGCGATTGGCTCATACTTCATCTGATGACTCTGAGCCAGTGAAAAACCTACAACCAAACAAGTCTCGAATCGGAGGAGTCCAAACACACGACCCTTCATGTTGCTTCTGCGATTGGCTCGTACTTCATCTGATGACTCTGAGCCAGTGAAAAACCTACAACCAAACAAGTCTCGAATCGGAGGAGTCCAAAAACACGACCCTTCATGTTGCTTCTGCGATTGGCTCATACTTCATCTGATGACTCTGAGCCAGTGAAAAACCTACAACCAAACAAGTCTCGAATCGGAGGAGTCCAAACACACGACCCTTCATGTTGCTTCTGCGATTGGCTCATACTTCATCTGATGACTCTGAGCCAGTGAAAAACCTACAACCAAACAAGTCTCGAATCGGAGGAGTTCAAACACACGACCCTTCATGTTGCTTCTGCGATTGGCTCGTACTTCATCTGATGACTCTGAGCCAGTGAAAAACCTACAACCAAACAAGTCTCGAATCGGAGGAGTCCAAACACACGACCCTTCATGTTGCTTCTGCGATTGGCTCATACTTCATCTGATGACTCTGAGCCAGTGAAAAACCTACAACCAAACAAGTCTCGAATCGGAGGAGTCCAAACACACGACCCTTCATGTTGCTTCTGCGATTGGCTCGTACTTCATCTGATGACTCTGAGCCAGTGAAAAACCTACAACCAAACAAGTCTCGAATCGGAGGAGTCCAAACACACGACCCTTCATGTTGCTTCTGCGATTGGCTCGTACTTCATCTGATGACTCTGAGCCAGTGAAAAACCTACAACCAAACAAGTCTCGAATCGGAGGAGTCCAAACACACGACCCTTCATGTTGCTTCTGCGATTGGCTCATACTTCATCTGATGACTCTGAGCCAGTGAAAAACCTACAACCAAACAAGTCTCGAATCGGAGGAGTCCAAACACACGACCCTTCATGTTGCTTCTGCGATTGGCTCATACTTCATCTGATGACTCTGAGCCAGTGAAAAACCTACAACCAAACAAGTCTCGAATCGGAGGAGTCCAAACACACGACCCTTCATGTTGCTTCTGCGATTGGCTCGTACTTCATCTGATGACTCTGAGCCAGTGAAAAACCTACAACCAAACAAGTCTCGAATCGGAGGAGTCCAAACACACGACCCTTCATGTTGCTTCTGCGATTGGCTCATACTTCATCTGATGACTCTGAGCCAGTGAAAAACCTACAACCAAACAAGTCTCGAATCGGAGGAGTCCAAACACACGACCCTTCATGTTGCTTCTGCGATTGGCTCATACTTCATCTGATGACTCTGAGCCAGTGAAAAACCTACAACCAAACAAGTCTCGATTCGGAGGAGTCCAAACACACGACCCTTCATGTTGCTTCTGCGATTGGCTCACACTTCATCTGAAGACTCTGAGCCAGTGAAAAACCTACAACCAAACAAGTCTCGAATCGGAGGAGTTCAAACACACGACCCTTCATGTTGCTTCTGCGATTGGCTCATACTTCATCTGATGACTCTGAGCCAGTGAAAAACCTACAACCAAACAAGTCTCGAATCGGAGGAGTCCAAACACACGACCCTTCATGTTGCTTCTGCGATTGGCTCGTACTTCATCTGATGACTCTGAGCCAGTGAAAAACCTACAACCAAACAAGTCTCGAATCGGAGGAGTCCAAACACACGACCCTTCATGTTGCTTCTGCGATTGGCTCATACTTCATCTGATGACTCTGAGCCAGTGAAAAACCTACAACCAAACAAGTCTCGAATCGGAGGAGTCCAAACACACGACCCTTCATGTTGCTTCTGCGATTGGCTCGTACTTCATCTGATGACTCTGAGCCAGTGAAAAACCTACAACCAAACAAGTCTCGAATCGGAGGAGTCCAAACACACGACCCTTCATGTTGCTTCTGCGATTGGCTCATACTTCATCTGATGACTCTGAGCCAGTGAAAAACCTACAACCAAACAAGTCTCGAATCGGAGGAGTCCAAACACACGACCCTTCATGTTGCTTCTGCGATTGGCTCACACTTCATCTGAAGACTCTGAGCCAAACAAGTCTTGAATCGGAAGCTTCTCATTTGACAATCCTCACATGTCGGTAGCCAATGAGCGTGTGGCATTTGCCCGAGTATAAGGGGTATCGTGGAGTCTGTCCTGGAGGTCATTCATTGCAACCGCGAATTTTTCCAGACCCTAACCATTGGAGAGAAACTCTTTTAATTACTGAGACTGGGGCCACCCGATATATATTAGTAGCTTTCATCGTATATTACTAACATAGCTACATTGATTGTGAGAACAAAAAAAGCATAAGCTGTTATCAGGCAAACAAACCAGTGAAAATTAACTCATTTTATTTTCGTAGCCACATATTTTGTGGTGTGGCGTACAAGAAATTTTGCATCTCCTACTCATTTATATAGAACATGTTTTTTTATTACGAAACAAAATTAGGTGTTTTTTGCAGATTTTAAATCTCTTTTACTAAGCAGCCGTCAAGTAGTTAAATTCACATTATAAACCTAGCTCTTTGGAATTGACCCTCCCGTCTGAGGTTTTATTTAATTTTAATTTTTCTATTAGTTATGGGCCCATCTTACAGATGTCGCTCAAAAAGTGATTTCAGTTTCCACTGTAAGAGTCGCACTTCTGTATATCCCTCCTTGTTCTGTGACACATACGGTGTGCAGAGCTTCAGGAAAAACAACGTGATTTGAAAACCACGCAAGATATCTTAGTAGGGTCTCTTTACGAAAACCATTTATGAGTTCGCTGAGGGCCAAAAATTAGTTTTGTTTCCAGATGAAGTTTTTAAAATGTAGTTTTATTATAGTTAAAATGGCTAATAAGTAGAGGCCCGGAAAATTCGCGGGTTCAATGACCTCCAGGATAGACTCCAATATCCTCTACACACTCGGGCAAATGCCAACTGTTCATTGGCTGCTGACTTGTGAGTCGTCTCGACTGGGTGGCCTGTGATTCGACACTTCTATGAGTGAGGGTCTCTAATTGGCCCTCAGTCCTCCAGATTAACAGTGAACCAATGGCAGAAGCAAAACTAAGGTATAATTATTTGAATTTTAGCATAACACAAAATGAACCCGCGAATTTTCCGGGTCTCTACTAATAAGTAGGGACCGAAAAAATTCGCGGGTTCAATGACCTCTAGGATGAACTTTATAATTCTACATACACTCGGTCAAATGTCACCCTCTCATTGGCTGCTGTCTTTTGAAGGTGTCCCAACGTAGTGGCCTGTGATTCGACACAGCTTCAGTTGAGGTTTTCTCACTGGCCCAGAGTCGTCCCGGTGAGTTGTGAGCCAATAGCAGAGGCAGCACTGAGGTATAACTATTTGAATTTCAGGCTGTTGTGAAATGAATCCACGAATTTTTCCGGTCTCTACTAATAAGCGTGTTTTCAGAGTAATATTTAGGCATAAAACAACCGGTACAGATTCTTGAAAGTAATTAAGAGCCTTGCATTACACCTTTATCTTCATTTCTCGGCCATATAATGTTACAATCACCACTTAAGTTTCACAGTTATCCTGTGACGACGAGAAGACTGCGCGCCAGTCCAGAGGAGACACCGCGCTAGAAGCACCAGCGAGCGTCGCGCTTATCATCCCGCCTCACTGACACACACACACATACACTCACACCTGGCTAGGCGGGCCCCTTTAGAGTGTATGTCCCGTTCCAGATCATTATTTTATTTGTACCCTTTACCGTGTGGAACTTCAATAAAAAAAATAATGACCTGGAACGTGGCATACACCCTTAAAAATATTCTGAGGGCGGAAGAGTCGGTCGTTTTCCGTATTTCGTTTTCAAACTGTATTTTTCGAAGCGTGAAAAAGGCTGAAACGCGTGTTTTCAGAATAACGTTTACGCATGAAACACCAGGTATAGAGATTCTTGAATGCACCCCAAGGGACTTGCATCACTCCTTTGTTTTCATTTGCCCGCCATCTAATGTTACGGTCACCGCTCAAATCCCATGGTTGCCCTGTTCGCGACGAGAAGACTGCACGCCATTTCAGACCCTGCGCTTACACTGTTGGGAATTACAGCAAATTTACGGACTCTAAACGAAGAATTAACCTCAAATAAACGAAGACTTCTTCGTAATTCCAAATAACTTGATTCTTCTCAGAAACTACGCCGTGTTTTGGTTTCCGAGTTGTTTCGTTCTAAACAAAGATAAACCTAAAACGTGTACAAAAGAAGAGCATTCTTAACAAGTTTCTGAAAGGTTTGTTAGTATACCAAGAATATTCTTTTGGACTCATGTTCAAAGATAATGATCCCAGTGTCCGAAAATTAACGAAGATAGTCGTGCATTTGCGAAGACCCCTTAATAATCTGTAACCAGTTAAATTGAAGGCGAAAATGTCCCAAGAGTGTAGAGGCGATACCGTGCTCGAAACACCAGGGAGCGTCGCACTTACGATCCCGCCTCACTAACACAAACACCCGTCCGTCTAATATGGCTGACCGTGTTTTCCAACCAAGTAACTTGGCACATTCACTTGTCCGGTGCATCTGGTTCACATGGTAATACATAGAGATCAGCACGGGAAATTATTATACATTTTTATCTTAACTCTACTCGATAGCGTTATACAGCAGTGGAATTTCAATACATTTCTTGAAAATTTATATCATAATTTATATGTATATTAGCCAAACCTCTTAATTTTTATATCTACGCACTTATAATTTTTATTTACATTTTCGGTTGCTTCGTTCCTTACGAGTCGAGGTTTGAATTTCCAAAAACTTCTATCACACGTACTGAGCTACACGCGCTCTTTTATTTTAGACGTTAGAACTGTTTGTAGCTCAATGCCCCATTTGTCTAGTTCTGCCACAGGAACTGCCTAAGTGTGCTGCGGCACCATCGTGGTTGTTTGTGGTGGTCACATCGTGCTTTGATACAGATACATGAATTTTTGACAGTCATGTATGACTAATTGACTAATTGATAGGGACTGGAAAAATTCGCGGTTTCAATGACCACTAGGATGGACTCCACGATTCTCTATGTACTCGGGCCACTATCACCTGGTCATTGGCTACCGACTGATTCGAGGCTTCTTTCGTTGAGTTTTTCCATTGGCTCAGAGCCCTTCAGGTAAATTGCGGTCCAATCACTGACGCAGCATTAAGCTAAACGAGTTTGGATTCCAGCCTGTCTCTAAAGGAATACGCGAATTTTTCCGGCCTCTACTAATTGAGGCTATGCTCATTCCAAATATTCTTTAAAACCATACTGTCGCTGAACAAAAACAAAACTAATCTTTACTTTTGTGTGAATAGAAAACTATTATTTTTTAAAAAACTACGTATCTTCTGGGTGTACCTAGTTAGGGAGTTTGAGAAATGAAAATTTTGGGCGCTGCTGGTTACTTGAGGAGCATTTTTCGTTACCGGGTCTATAATGACAAAATGTTATATGACCGGTGATTTTTTTTTTTTTTTTTTTTTTTTTTTTTTTTTTGTGAAGTATCATGTTGGGCGTGTCTCCCCAGACCTTTGCGTCACTGTTGCGCGCGCTGTTCGATCTGGATCATCGCCGACGATTCCCACAGGAGGCGGGAGGGATTTCACCCCGCGGCCGCAGAAGGGGTGTGATTGTGTGAAGCTAATCGCGCGACCCTTGTCCCCCCTCTTTGCGTCATCCAGTTGGCGCCATTGTTGGCCGGAAGGGGGGGGGGGGGGCTCTTTAAAAACTGATCCAGCCCCGAGTGGCATTGTTCTCTCCCTGCCCCCGAAGCGGCGGGGAAGGCGGCTGTGAATTAACTCGTCTGTGTTGTCGGCATGCGAAACAGCAAGGTGCCGCTTTGGACGGCAGGCAAGTGCGGCCAGTTGCGGTGACTCACCCCCGAGGTCTGCGCGCCCATTGGCCCGCGCGACCTCTGACGTCACTGGCGGTGTGGGCGGCCGACTCCGACTGCCCCAACCCGTGTCCTCTGGTGGCATGGCGGAGCAACGGGAAGCCTAGAGACCAGAACAATTCGCGGGTTCATTTCGTGTTATGCTAAAAGTCAAATAATAATACCTTAGTGTTGCTTCTGGCATTGGTTCACTGTTAATCTGGAGGACTGAGGGCCAATTAGAGACCCTCACTCATAGAAGTGTCGAATCACAGGCCACCCAGACGAGACGACTCACAAGTCAGCAGCCAATGAACAGTTGGCATTTGCCCGAGTGTGTAGAGGATATTGGAGTCTATCCTGGAGGTCATCGAACCCGCGAATTTCCCAGGTCTCTAGGGAAGCCTTCTTTTCACAGACGAGAGATCCAAACGTCCGATCGTTAAGAGACCTGCAAAATTCGCGGTTTCGATGGCCTTCAGGATAGACTGCACATACCCCTGTACACTCGGGCAAATAACGCAATGTTCATTGGCTGCCGACTTGCAAGTCGTCTCAGCTGGTTTGTCTGGGATTCGATCCTTCTTTGGTTGAGGGTTTAAAACTGGTTGAGATTCGTCCAGATGAACAGTAAGCCAATAGCAAAATTATCTAAGAGGTATATGTGTTTGAATTCTAGCCTTTCACCGAATGAATCCGCGAATTTTGCAGGTCTCTATGGCGATCGTGCATCTTCGGTTTTTTTTTGTTCATTGTAAATAAAAATGGCGGTGTTGATAAAAAGAAAGACCGTAAACAAGGCAACGGTATTTATTTGTAATTGTTTTTAGAGGAAAAAACCTAATTGAAAAAACGTTGTGTCCGTGAATGTTTATTTTGGAACACTCATGATAACTAATGGTCAATTAGGTTAGGTTAGCTACATTATAAATACTTTAAAACATTGTGGACGGTTGATTTGGTTAGGATAGCTACATTAAAGATACTGTGAAATCAGCATGTAAACAGTTTCCTAGCGCTGAATAGCTACATATTAAAAAGTTATTTGCTAAGCAACCATAAAATGATTTTACAGTATTTTTAATGTAGCTATACTTACCTAATATAACCAACCATCCACAATGTTTTAAAGTATTTATAATGATAGAAAAATAATAACCCGCAGCTTTCAATTCATTACAAAGCCGATCATATGCTTCTTTTGACCCAAAAAAAAAAAACAGATACCGTTTTATCTTCATTTACTGAATAATTCTTTAAATTACTTCTTGCTAATTTTAAGAATGACATCTTCTAAGTTGTACCCGCGCATTTGAAGAATAAATGCCCGCGAATTCCTACACCTTGTGTGGTACGGAAACAAGAAGCGAGCACATGAAATTCGGGGAACTTCGGGTGTGGCTCTCTCGTCTGTGAAATGAAGGCTTCCCAAGCTCAGCACTCGCGGATGTTTTTTGGTTTCCTGTTCCCGTTCCAAAAAGGTAAAGAGAGAACAACGGACGGTGTGTTAGGAAGCCAAGCGACCGTTGCTTTTCAAACGCCGAACACACGAGTTCGTTTACCAGCATTTACTTTTGCCTCGCAGGCTAATTGGATATCAATTACTGAACGCCCACAACTTTCACAAGCACCATATATGTTCAAAACTAGCTGCGAACTAATTAACAATGCATAAAGAAAAAAATTGAAAAGAGGGGATTGTCTGTAAAGTCGGTTTACGGACGATAATTTTACGTGATAACGTCATAAAGAAAACATTGATGAAAAATTGCATACTTTTTAATTTTCAAATATTATTTACAGTTTTTGCAAACTTAATTTAAATAATTTGTTTAAATATAATCACGAACAATTACATAGTTAAAAAGCCCGCCTTAATCTGTCTGATATTATAGAAGATCTTTTCGCACGGTGGTTGGCTGGTTCTTGCACGCTCGGCTCAGGCGGAACGTGACAATTTTTCGTGCGTGCAGCCGGCGTTCATCGATTTTTAAGACTTTATCACGTCAAAAAAAATTATTTTGGCGGTGTATATTCACTGCGCTCTGGTGACTTCTATATAAACGAGTACATTCAGGCATCGGACATCACAATAACTCCAGACAGCGCAGTTTTCCGTGTGACGTGAGGTCATTCACACTAGGATGAGACGGACCGCCCACATGTTTGGACTGTTTTAGACGGGCCTTTATCATCACGTTTTCCACAGTTTTATATTTGCTGCATATTTCTTGCATTTAAGACCTATCACTCCAAATCTGGCGATTTCCTCAAAATGAGAACGAAGTTGACAACTTCCCAGGATAAAAGCCAAAACACCTAACTACTTCACGGCTTAATAGTTGTTTATCTCAGATTCACTTTAATTTATACAAGGGAAATTATAATTATGCCTTCAAGTATTCAGTTGCATTTAAATAATATGCTTGTAATGTTAAAAATTACCTGAATCTCACACATATAATAAAGTGAATAAATCATGTTATTTCTAGATTCTAAGTGTGTTTTTTTTCTGCAAAAATGATTTATAGTTTCTAAAGTCTGCCTTACGTTTATATTGCAGTACAAGATGAAATGTCACCCACTTTTGTCAGATTGATACTGCCCGGATTTTCAACATTAGAATAGTTATTTGTATACCATCGATAGTTATAACAAGATTTAATATTTTTAAATTGTACTATTTGCAGATTTTTGACGTGACAACGTCTAATAAATCGATGAACGCCGGTTGCACGCACGAAAAAGTGTCCCGTTACGCACATTGTTCCGTTACGCTGTGTCCAGTTACGCACATTGTCCCGTTACGTTGTATTTATTCTTTTATTATTTAAAAAAGTAGCATCTGTCGGCGAGTGCAGTAATAATAGGTTATGTTAGATATTTGATTACAGTTTATTTATACGAAAACTTGTTCATAATTATATTTAAACGAAAAGTTAATGTGGTTTTCATTGCTTATTACAGCAACAATTTCGGCAATAAAGGTTAATTATTCTTGCATTTTAAAAATCTGATTACTAGTATAATTTCAAGTATTTATTCTTTTATTATTAAAAAAAGTAGCATCTGTCGGCGAGTGCAGTAATTATGTTACAATTGACTAAAAAATTATGGTGATTCATATAATTGATGATAGATATTTGATTACAGTTTATTTATATAAAAACTTGTTCATAATTATATTTAAACTTAATAGCTAAACGCCAGTTTTTAAAATTAATTACAAGTCATCTACACGTGAACTGTTTCGTCGACTGTTTATAAAGTGAAGTAAGTTAATGTGGTTTTCATTGCTTATTACAACAACAATTTCGGCCATAAAGGTTAACTATTCTTGCATTTTAAAAGTCTAATTACTAGTATAATTTCAAGTATTTATTCTTTTATTATTAAAATTAAAATGATCCAATTTTATTTATAAAATTATGCAATAATTTCATCAATGTTTTGTTATGACGTTGTCACGTTAAACTATCGTCCTTAAACCGACTTTACAGACAACCAATTTTTATAATACTATAAAATAGTGTCTTTTGACATTATTATTACCGTTGAATACATTCTTAAAGAAGAAAAAGAGCGCTCGTATATCAGTACACGTGATATAAGTGAAACTTATTTGGCAATTCAAACCCCAATTCGTAAGTAAATCGCAAAGGGTAAAACGGCAATGAGAGAAAAACTACAATTTTCTAAATAAACATGAATCAACAAAATTATTACTCACTTCAAAATAACTGCTCAGGATATATAAAAACAATTTATTTACACAGATAAAACAATACTCATATAACAAACATTGTTTAACACTGCTGATTCACATAAGTAATTAAAATAATACGTACTTGAAAGAGCGCAATTTTCTTGCGAATATGGCACAACAATAAGCTCAAACCCCATTGTGTTGCCCTCTGACCAAAGACTCCCTTACTAGTCGCCAGCAAGTCGGGTGGCGTCAGGCGCATGCGACCCGCCTATCCCTGCAGCATGGCGGGGTTCAACCTGAGCCGCAAGCCGCCACGTGGAGCCCGCTCAAGGGAACGAGTTCTCTGCACCGTCCGCAACCTGCTAGCGTCAGAAATCGTTCCACAACGTCTGGAGCGGATGTGAGTGGTTAGTGTTACCCTCACCGCCAGGGGCCCCTGCGTCCCTGGCCAGCGAATTCCAGTCCTGGACAAAATCAAAAAACAAGGCGGACATCGAGTCCAAGTGCCCAACCCCCGCATGGTAGACTCTTTCTACTCTGGCCAACTCTTCATCCAGACCATCCTCTGTCTCCTGTACTCTCCTGCACTAATGCATGCAAACTTGCATCCCGCATGAAAGTGCCCAGGGTTTTCCCTGTGTCTATGCAGGTTTTACCTGGGCCCAACTTAACTAGTAGCTTAGACTAGAGATAAGAGTGAGGGGAGTTAGTCATGGCAACAATCGCTGCCATGGCTGGCCAATCCCCTCCTAGCACATGATGCATGCGACCCTCTCCCTGCATGGCTAATCCCAGCATAACTAAGGCGTGATAGGCTTCGGCCTGAGACGCACTTAGGTCCCTCCCTAACCCGGACCCCTCCCAAACACACTTAGTTTTTAGTTAGGTTAGGAAAAAAAAAAAAAAACAATGTTTCACGAAAACATTGCATTAAAATTCGGCCTTGAAATTTTACTTCCATCGCGCCTAAGAAAGTTTCGCTTCAAAAATATCGCTTCTAAACACCCATTATTACTTTACAGAAGAAACCTTTTGTAGCAGTCGGTTACTCTAACAAGGCGTTGCATTACTCATGTGCTGTGGCCAAACAGAGCCAACATTTTTTAAATTGAAAGAAATAAAATATTAATGACAACTGTTGAAATCAAAATGGCGTCTTTCAGTT
Organism: Bacillus rossius redtenbacheri; assembly: GCF_032445375.1. NCBI lineage: Eukaryota > Metazoa > Arthropoda > Insecta > Phasmatodea > Bacillidae > Bacillus > Bacillus rossius. Next base: position 5,836,457 of record NC_086331.1, on the reverse strand, counting down.
ATGTTTCCTTAAAAAAAAAATATGAATTTAATATTATCAGATGATTGTTTTTATGAAATCTAACAAAAAAAATATTTACAAAATTCTCATTCTAAACTTGCCTTAATGTCACAGAAGAACATTTAAATATATTTCCACCATATTATGAAAATGTGTTTAAACGTTTGTGCTGTTTGGGTACCTATATCTGGCAACAGGGCACACCGAGACAAGGAGAGCGCTGGTAGCAGATACCGTGCACTGGAAAGAGAGAGTAATCACCATTGAAGTGCGCACTGGAAGCTACCGACGGGACACGCTAAAGTAGAATGGGTAGTAAGTTGTGTCTTTGGACGCCCCTGTTCCGACACGGCGACCCATAAACACCCGTCAGCGCGGACAGACGACAGCCAGGCGCCCCGGCTCTCCCACCAATCCGAGCGTGTCCATTCGTTAACGTCCTCACGGCCGTCTTTTCTTCGGGAAGCCTACGATTCACTCGTCCTTCTGGACATACCCGAATACTCACGTTGGCAAGCCTTCTTTCCACAGACGAGAGACGCCGCCGTTTCCTCATATGCTCGGCCGGGAGCGTGTGACAGCGATACCGGGAACTATTATGTTCCCATAACTCGCTATGTGGTTGCCAATATAAATATTGCGACCCCGACACTTTGTTCGAATCATTGGAAACGACGGCGGGGCGCGAAGTGTGCGATTTTAAGATTAAAGGTGGCTCACGAGAGCCAAACGCTCGATCGTGCATCTTCGGTTTTTTTTTTTTTGTTCATTGTAAATAAATATACAACTCATGATAACTAATGGTCAATTAGGTTAGGTTAGCTACATTATAAATACTACTTTAAAACATTGTGGACGGTTGATTTGTTTAGGATAGCTACATTAAAGATACTGTGAAATCATGTAAACGATTTCCCTCAAATAAATACACCTGTTGTGGTACGGGAAAAAAAAGCTAGCGTAAACTTCGGGTTACTTCAGGTTTGGCTCTCTTGTCTGTGAAAAGAAGGCTTGCCAACGTGAGTATTCTAGTATGTCCATAAGGACGAGTGAATCGTAGGCTTCCCTCTTTCTTCTTCGCGTGGAGCCTGGGGGCCTGGGGAAGCCTACGATTCACGCCGAGTATTCGACATGCCCGAACATTACCGAATACTTACTTGCCTTCGGGTGTCTTCGGAATTATTTTTTTTAGGTGAAAAAACGTATGTTTTAAATGCCGGAAATGTCAATGCTAACTTCTCCAATGCTACCAATGAGAAAATCTAGTCAATGCGAGTGTTACATATACTGGAAAGTTATTTATGAATGAAAAAAGAAATAGCACACCATTTATTTTTGTTCTTCTGAAATAATAAATTTGTAATTATTAGGTGAGTAATTTTTATAAAAGGGAAAATAATAATAATAATAATAACTACTTTTTGACAAGGTTTTTCTGACATTGTGATCGAATAGTTCACCATTTTAACAAATGATTAGGTTAGGTTTATGTATTACAAATCTGTGATATAGAGAATGAAAATGGTCAGTTGGGTTAGGTTGTGTTGACAGTGGGTTATGATAGGTTAGGTCCATTTAATATTCTTTAAAACTAGGATGATTGGTTAGGATAGATGTTCGGGCATGTCGAATACTCGGCGTGAATCGTAGGCTTCCCGTGGAGCCCGCCCTGTCCCGTCACAGGCCGTCACCAGCCCTTGGCTGTTTTACAAAACAAGTTCTCTGCACCGTCCGCAACCTATTATCTGTCCTTTTAGCTCAAAAACATTTATATTCGCAGCAGCCCATTTCTTTTTTACAGCTGGGCTGACGAGTGAAGTCATGCGCCCCTGGTAAATTCAACCCAGGTGTGCCCAACAAAATAATGCGGGCCGCAAGGCCCAAGCGCCCAACCTCTGCATGGTTGAATCTTTCTGCCCCGCCCAACTCTTCTTACCTGGAACTTTTTCCCCTCTTGTCCAGTATCTCGCGTGATTGCGTTAATGCCTGAGTAATTGATCCCCGCATGGCCCAGCCCAGGGTTTTCCCTGTGCCTATGCAAGTTTTACCTGGGTCGCTTTAGTTAGCTTTAAGCTAGGCAACCGACATGGCGTCAATCCCAGCCATTACTGGCCAATAAACCCCAATAGCACATGATGAAAGGGTATTATTATCCATCGAATGGTCATTAGGCCTACATCAGTTAAGAAAAATATTTAGATGTTTGTTGACAGCAGAACTAGCAGGTTCAGAGGACCAGTACCCACAGGTCGCCACGTGTATGCTGTGGACTATGAGTAGAGACCGGAAAAATTCGCGGATTCATTTTGTGATATGCTAAAATTCAAATAATTATATCGTTGTGCTTCTTCTGCTATTGGTTCACTGTTAAATATGTAGGACTCTTGGCCAATTAGAGACCATCAATCAAAGAAGTATCCGATCACAAGTTACCCACTTGAGACGCCTCAAAATTCAGCAGCCAATGAACAAGTAGGCAGAGGATCGTGGAGTCTATCCTGAAGGTCATTGAACTCGCGAATTATTCCAGTCTCTAGCTATGAGATAAGGATGGATCATGGACTAAGTGAATGGGGTGGGGGAGTCTACAACGATCACCACGACTCATTTGTAAAAAAGGTCCGTATGTGACGCCGCCATTGATCGAACTTGGTGGCAGGCGATTGAATTGACCACTTTTATATTTGATTTTTTTGATAATTGACTTGTTGGTGATGTTGAAATATTGAATTGTTTACATTTTTACTGATTGTCTGGCAATAGTTGTGACTTACTTAGAAAACACAAATGTCCACCTATATCTTCCCTGGGACTCGAACCTGTAACTCTTCGCACAGAAAGCCTTGAATCAAGCTTGAACCAAACCGTATGTGTCAAGATTGCACTGAAAGCCTAATACTACCAACTAGCAACTCAAAGCAATGCATGTTTAATTTGAGGAACTGATTAGATTTTTTTTTATTGTGTGACTACTGTTTCACCTATCACGTATTAACTAACGAAACGGTGTTTGAACTACCTGAGATGCGGCGAAACCCAGATCTCTCTCTCTCTCTCTCTCTCTCTCTGTCTGTCTCTTCGGGATGATTTCGGAAAATCACGGTAAACTCAAATCAGGTTGGCGGAACCACTGGGTCCAATGGTTTACCATTGCACCATGGCGCGCTGTTTTGAATTGGTTATGGCAAGGAAAACTTTACCGAATTGATCCAAACTCCTGTACGACTGGTGTGTTCGGATCGGATGCTGAATCAAACACCCTTCCCACACAGCATGCAAGCATGTCTCATGACTTGAAATAGGCTTTCGGTGCAATCTCGACACATCCGGTTTGGTTCAAGCTTGATTCAAGACTTTGTTTGCACCATGAAACACTGCCGCAAGCTTTCTGCTAACTTGTCATACGCTAAAGAGTTACCTCGACTCAAGCTTGATTCCAGCTAACACACTTACCATGGCAAGCTTGATTCAAGCGTATTTTGCTATCTGGGTTTTGGGTTCTGAACTACTGGTAAACCTGCTACAAAAAAAATGGGGTGTGGCTGTGTCATGGACACGGCCGTGTGTTGTACGTGAATACGTGTCGTAACAGGTAATATTTTCTATACAAAATATAAAATACGCTGTTTAATGTATGTTATAATCGTGTTTTAACATTAAGAAGTCGCGTATAGGCCGACATTATATATTTTTGATCATATATTTTTTTAAACCTTATATATTAACTTTAACTATTTTACACTAATATTTTATACATGCAATCGATAGATTTTGACGAGAGCTGACGATTGAAACTCAAACGAACGTCGTAGCTTTTCCGAGTCAAAAGTTATACTAAATGGAAATCTCGAAACGCATCAAAATGGCGGCGCTTCCCCCTCCACCGCGCGCGATGCGTCCCAGTTCTCACTTAGGGTAACGAATTCTTTGATACTTAAGCTATCCAGTGGTGTGATTAAATTTTGGATGGAGATGATAGATATGTATTCGTTTTTTTTAATTGTCTCCCACTATGGAAGCAATTTCAAAGACGTATTCACGAAGATTTTACGTTTCCAGGACGCCACGATGTCAGCAGCCAATGGACGGACGGTGGGAGATGGTAGGAAGACGGTGTCGAGAGTCTGTGGGGAGGGGGGGGGGGGGGGGGCGGGCGCGGGTGGTCGCCGGGACGCATGTGCGCCGCATCTGTCGCGCGTCGCGCAGCTGTCTGGCCGGCGACAACCAGTCCCTTCCTCGGGCAGGTCTGGTCTAGCGCGCCGTGCCTCTCCTACACTCCTCGGCTAGTTGCATAACTTGCCGTGCCTCTCCTACACTCCTCGGCTAGTTGCATAACTCGCCGTGCCTCTCCTACACTCCTCAGGTAGTTGCATAGCGCGCCGCGCCTCTCCTACACTCCTCGGCTAGTTGCATAGCGCACCGCGCCTCTCCTACACTCCTCAGGTAGTTGCATAGCGCGCCGCGCCTCTCCTACACTCCTCGGCTAGTTGCATAGCGCGCCGCGCCTCTCCTACACTCCGCGGCTAGTTGCATAGCGCGCCGCGCCTCTCCTACACTCAGGTAGTTGCATAGCGCGCCACGCCTCTCCTACACTCCTCGGCTAGTTGCATAACTCGCCGTGCCTCTCCTACACTCCTCGGCTAGTTGCATAACTCGCCGTGCCTCTCCTACACTCCTCGGCTAGTTGCATAACTCGCCGTGCCTCTCCTACACTCCTCAGGTAGTTGCATAGCGCGCCGCGCCTCTCCTACACTCCTCGGCTAGTTGCATAGCGCACCGCGCCTCTCCTACACTCCTCAGGTAGTTGCATAGCGCGCCGCGCCTCTCCTACACTCCTCGGCTAGTTGCATAGCGCGCCGCGCCTCTCCTACACTCCGCGGCTAGTTGCATAGCGCGCCGCGCCTCTCCTACACTCAGGTAGTTGCATAGCGCGCCACGCCTCTCCTACACTCCGCGGCTAGTTGCATAGCGCGCCGCGCCTCTCCTACACTCCTCGGCTAGTTGCATAGCGCACCGCGCCTCTCCTACACTCCTCAGGTAGTTGCATAGCGCGCCGCGCCTCTCCTACACTCCTCGGCTAGTTGCATAGCGCACCGCGCCTCTCCTACACTCCTCAGGTAGTTGCATAGCGAGCCGCGCCTCTCCTACACTCCTCGGCTAGTTGCATAGCGCACCGCGCCTCTCCTACACTCCTCAGGTAGTTGCATAGCGCGCCGCCCTCTCCTACACTCCTCGGCTAGTTGCATAGCGCACCGCGCCTCTCCTACACTCCTCCGCTAGTTGCATAGCGCGCCGCGCCTCTCCTACACTCCTCGGCTAGTTGCATAGCGCGCCGCGCCTCTCCTACACTCCGCGGCTAGTTGCATAGCTCGCCACGCCTCTCCTACACTCCTCGGCTAGTTGCATAGCTCGCCACGCCTCTCCTACACTCCTCGGCTAGTTGCATAACTCGCCGTGCCTCTCCTACACTCCTCGGTTAGTTGCATAACTCGCCGTGCCTCTCCTACACTCCTCGGCTAGTTGCATAGCTCGCCACGCGTCTCCTGCACTCCTCGGCTAGTTGCATAGCTCGCCACGCCTCTCCTACACTCCTCGGCTAGTTGCATAACTCGCCGTGCCTCTCCTACACTCCTCGGCTAGTTGCATAACTCGCCGTGCCTCTCCTACACTCCGCGGCTAGTTGCATAGCTCGCCACGCCTCTCCTACACTCCTCGGCTAGTTGCATAACTCGCCGTGCCTCTCCTACACTCCGCGGCTAGTTGAATAGCTCGCCACGCGTGTCCTGCACTCCTCGGCTAGTTGCATAACGCGCCACGCCTCTCCTACACTCCTCAGGTAGTTGCATAGCGCGCCACGCCTCTCCTACACTCCTCGGCTAGTTGCATAGCGCGCCGCGCCTCTCCTACACTCCTCGGCTAGTTGCATAGCGCGCCGTGCCTCTCCTACACTCCTCGGCTAGTTGCATAACTCGCCGTGCCTCTCCTACACTCCTCGGCTAGTTGCATAGCGCGCCACGCCTCTCCTACACTCCTCGGCTAGTTGCATAGCGCACCGCGCCTCTCCTACACTCAGGTAGTTGCATAGCGCGCCACGCCTCTCCTACACTCCTCGGCTGGTTACATAGCGCGCCGCGCCTCTCCTACACTCCTCGGCTAGTTGCATAGCGCGCCACGCCTCTCCTACACTCTTCGGCTAGTTGCATAGCGCACCGCGCCTCTCCTACACTCAGGTAGTTGCATAGCGCGCCACGCCTCTCCTACACTCCTCGGCTGGTTACATAGCGCGCCGCGCCTCTCCTACACTCCTCGGCTAGTTGCATAGCGCGCCGCGCCTCTCCTACACTCAGGTAGTTGCATAGCGCGCCACGCCTCTCCTACACTCCTCGGCTGGTTACATAGCGCGCCGCGCCTCTCCTACACTCCTCGGCTAGTTGCATAGCGCGCCGCGCCTCTCCTACACTCCTCGGCTAGTTGCATAGCGCACCGCGCCACTCCTACACTCCTCAGGTAGTTGCATAGCGCGCCACGCCTCTCCTACACTCCTCAGGTAGTTGCATAGCGCGCCACGCCTCTCCTACACTCGGCTAGTTGCATAGCGCGCCGCGCCTCTCCTACACTCCTCGGCTAGTTGCATAGCGCACCGCGCCTGTCCTACACTCCTCAGGTAGTTGCATAGCGCGCCACGCCTCTCCTACACTCCTCGGCTAGTTGCATTGCGCGCCGCGCCTCTCCTACACTCCTCGGCTAGTGGCATAGCGCGCCGCGCCTCTCCTACACTCCTCGGCTAGTTGCATAGCGCACCGCGCCTCTCCTACACTCCTCAGGTAGTTGCATAGCGCGCCACGCCTCTCCTACACTCCTCGGCTAGTTGCATAGCGCGCCACGCCTCTCCTACACTCCTCGGCTAGTTGCATAGCGCGCCGCGCCTCTCCTACACTCCTCAGGTAGTTGCATAGCGCGCCACGCCTCTCCTACACTCCTCGGCTAGTTGCAAAGCGCACCGCGCCTCTCCTACACTCCTCGGCTAGTTGCATAGCGCGCCGCGCCTCTCCTACACTCCTCGGCTAGTTGCATAGCGCAACGCGCCTCTCCTACACTCCTCAGGTAGTTGCATAGCGACCCGCGCCTCTTCTACACTCCTCAGCTAGTTGCATAGCGCTCTTAGCCGCGCCTCTCCTACACTCCTCGGCTAGTTGCATAGCTCGCCGCGCCTTTCATACACTCATCAGGTAGTTGCATAGCGCGCCGCGCCTCTACTACAATCCTTGGCTAGTTGCATAGCGCGCTGTGCCTCTTCTACACTCCTCAGCTAGTTGCATAGTTTGCCGTGCCTCTCCTACACTCCTCAGGTAGTTGCATAGCGCGCCGCGCCTCTCCTACACTCCTCGGCTAGTTGCATAGCGCACCGCGCCTCTCCTACACTCCTCAGCTAGTTGCATAGCGCGCCGCGTCTCTCCTACACTCCTCGGCTAGTTGCATAGCTCGCCACGCCTCTCCTGCACTCCTCGGCTAGTTGCATAACTCGCTGTGCCTCTCCTACACTCCTCGGCTAGTTGCATAGCGCACCGCGCCTCTCCTACACTCCTCAGCTAGTTGCATAGCGCACCGGGCCTCTCCTACATTCCTCGGCTAGTTGCATAGTTTGCCGTGCCTCTCCTACACTCCTCAGGTAGTTGCATAGCACGCCATGCCTCTCTTCTAGCTCCTCAGCTACATTACTGTATTTACTGTCTTACTTTAGAATTTATATGTGAAATATGCAAAAAAAAATTATATACCGGTGTGTTGAAATAGAATGTGTGTGAATATCTATTAAAAATTGAAAACCATTTAGGTTATGTTAATATGAAACACTGCCAAAAAAATTGAACAAAGATAAAATTAGGGTGTTCAAAATTTAATACTATTGTAGGTATCACATTATTTTTAACTACAGCTGTACTTTCTGATCACTAGTGCTTTACGGTATGCAAACAATTAGAATCTTACAAAATATGACACATTAAATGTAATTTACAAACTATCAATTTAACTGGAACAAGGCCCCAGTGTATTAGTAGGTATTTTGGTCAATGAACAAATCTGAATTACATATGCATTCAACAACCAAAATTTATATTGTTTTACAAAACACTTGTCTATTTAAACCATAGGTAGTTGTTTCATATTTTATTTGTTCTCAGTTGAGTTGCTTATGCATTAGTTACATATCTCCTGTGCAGTTTTCTTTTAACTTAATACTATTAGCATGTTTTTCCAATTAACTTAGATCATGTCCGAATTCAAGTACCTACACATGTACTTAGGACCCTGAATACTTTATCTGTCCTTGTAGTATAGGTCAAGAGCAGTTTGGATATGTATAATTTTGGCCTGTATAAATTATATTAGCCAGATACACAGAGTTTTAGCATTTATTTTATCACTAAATAAATTTAATCCCTGCAAATATTTTTACTTAAAAAAATTATAATTTTTTACATTCAGTTATAATCACATTAATTTATTGCAAGCTACTTTATTTTCTACCTTAGTTTTTGTTGGAGTTTCATAAGTTGGACACACTGGATAAACATTTCATGAAGTTAGGTTGGCGACTGTTGTTATGTAGCCGACCTCCGTAGCGTAGTCGGATGCACACCGGCTTACGGTGCGAGGGGTCCTGGGTTCGAGTCCCGGGTAAGGCATGGGTGTACCATACATATTCTGATATTTGAAAACGAGTTGAAATTGAGATTCACACTGAAAATAATGACCCTTTGGCTGTTGGCGAAAGCTGTAGGCCACATTAATATATAAAAAAAAAAAAGTATTTATGTAGTACAACAGAATATGTAAGAAGTTATTAAAGTGTTGGAAGTAATGTAAACCGTAAAAGGGTTCTGTAAACAGTGCTAAATATGTTGATATAATAAACATATGGTATAGTGGTTATGAATTTAAAAATGGGGAAATCGGTGTCGACCTACGCGACAAGGAACGAACACCAAGACCACCATGGTCTCAAATCGCTCGAAAAGTGTTGCATTCATGTGTAGTGATTGTGAAATCAATATACGCCAACGAAGGTAAGTTATAATGGCGGAACTTGCAGGTGCTGGGTGCCTTAACCTCCTACCCAAACTTGCCCTCGATGGAAATGTACATGAAAAGTGGCTTCGGTTCAAAAGGCATTTCCAGCTCTATGGGAGCGAGTGGAAATGACACAGCAGTGCCAGTTGAAGCTACGGCGGCCGACAAGAAGGCAGCATCAAAACGGAAGGCAATGTTGTTGCTGAACGTCGCCGGGGAATATGCTATAGACTTGGCCTCAACATTAAGCTTGAGTGACGAAGACCTGGATAATTATGATAAACTCGTGGAAGCATTTGATAATTATGCAGCACCTAAGAGAAATGAGACTTACGAGCGGTATATCTTTAATCAGTGCTGCCAACAGGAAGGAGAGACATTCGACCATTTTCTCACGGAAGCTAAAAAAGCAATAAAAATGTGGGTACGGGATCTAACTGACAGTATGTTACGTGACCATATTGTAGTGGGAATACTAGATAGTAAACTTCGGTAAGCCCTACTAAGGGTAGAAAACCTCACCCTGAACCACGCAATTTGTGATTGTCGAGCAGCAGAGCAGAGTAAGATGCACAGTAGGAAATTGGAAGAAAAGGATCACAAGTCCGTGGCTGTGGACGCTGTACACACTGCTAGAAGGAAACAGCCAACAGGCTCAGAGTGGTGCAAATTTAACGATAAGCCCAGTCTGAATGACAAAAGTGATGGGAGTACTCGTAAACACCAAGAAGAGAACTATTACGGGCACCAGGTATGTGGGAAATGTGGCAGGTCACACAGGTATGGAATGTGTCCAGCATTTGGAAAAGTGTGTATGAAGTGCCAAGAGAAGAGGCATTTTTACAAGCAGTGCCGTAAGTTCAAGCAAACTTCTCAAGTACACACAGTGTTTGAAGACAAGAGCTACAACAACATGGGCGACTCATTTTTCTGCGACCACATTAGAGTGGAGACAGTGAATGAGACTCAGCGGAAGGAGTGGAGGCAAGCTATCAGTGTTGGGGGACATACAGTGTTATTCAAACTGGACACAGTTTCCGAAGTTAACATTTTGCCAGAGCACATATTTAGGTCTATCAAAAGTAATAGTAAAATGTACCAAACTAGTGCAACTTTAGTTGCTTATGGTGGTACTAAACTAGCACCATTGGGTATTGTAGAATGTGAATGTGTTATCAGTGGCGTGAACCACCCACTAAAATTCGTTGTGTTAGAAACAAATTCTTGTCCAATCTTTGGCATTGAGGCTTGCATTGAGTTAGGATTAGTTCAGCGCCTGCACAGTATTAGTGAGACTGACAACATGTCTACTAAAAGGGAATGGTAACCCAAAAGTAGTGTTCTCTGATAATGTTCCATTCAATTCGTATCAATTCAAACAGTAGATGGATGACATCCAGTGCACACTGGTAACGTCCAGCCTATGCTATCCCCAAAGTAATGGGCAGGCTGAAAAAGCTGTAAGCATCGCTAAGAACATATTTAGGAAAAGTAGGTTGGACTGTAGGGATTGGCGAAATTTGTTACTTGAATACAGGAATGCTACGGTCGAATTTGCCAACAACCCACTATAATCTAGAACCCAAAGTTCAGAGAGATGTAACTGCTAGGTTAGAAAAGAATCAACTAACAACTCAGCAATGGTACAATCAACCTGCTTGCAGTACAACACAGACTTTCAGCCCAGGAGAACCAGTTATAATAAGTACAGATAGGAGAGAAGGGTGGGAAAATGGAAGGATCATAAGAAAGCATAAAACACCCCGCTCCTATTTAGTAATGACTAGTGAAGGTAGTGTTGTCAGGAGAACTACCAAACATATTCGAAAATCATAGGCCTACACCCAGTCATCAAATGAGGGAGTACATAGTGCCCATGAATTCATAGAGAGTTTTCAAGGCAATTTAGCAGAGTGTAAAAGTCCCAGTAGCTAAAGTGACTGATAGAATGATAGGCCAACCCCAAACACAAGATGTACACCACAAGAATGTCAATTAGGCTAGTCATCCCAGGCAGAGGAAGAGGAAACATTCAGGGGATTTAGTGAGGAAGAGATGGATCCAGCTTACGGGGGCTTAGCTAAGGAAGGAATAAGGTCAGGTTAAATCCCCACTGTGACACGCTGTGGGAGAATAAGCAAACCACCACAACACTTCATTCAAACATCATAGTAAAGGGGAAGGTGTTGGAGGAGTTTCATAAGTTGGACACACTGGATAGAACATGTCATGAAGTTAGGTAATGTAATGGCGACTGTTGTTGTTATGTAGTAACACAGAATTATGTAAGAAGTTATTAAAGTGTTGGAAGTAATGTAAACCCTAAAAGGGTTCTGCAAACAGTGCTAAATATGTTGATATAATAAACACATGGTATAGAAGAAAACAGTGGTTATGAATTAAAACAGTTTGTAAGTTATGATCTGTATATGTGCTGGCATGTGTTGAAACTTTGTTATAGAAGTGAAAAAATATTTTTTCATTACATTTTGTATTTCTGGTAACATATAAACGGAAATTTAGTCTCCGAGTTATTTTAATTTATAAAGTTTTCAATTAAATATAACCTACAAAACAGTTTTCAAAATGGAAGTATGAGAGAAGAACACAGTATATTTTACTTGCACACTACCATACTTCACCACCTGTTTGGACAGCACTTGTAACGTCACTTTTGGGAACAAGTATGCAGATGCTTATACTAACTTCAAACAAATTTGGACATGTCCTCAGTACGATTCACGTGTTCCTTTATGAGACATGTGACCAAAGGTCAGATTATAAAAGTTAGATGTATCAATAGGACAAGAAGAGACATTGTGTTTAGGGACAGCTTGGGACATGAGACATAGTAGCTCACAGTAAGCACACAATGCTAACTGGGCCACCTAATGACCCACCATTCATTTTGGCTGATACATGAAAGTGACCGTAATGAAAGATTCCAGCCTACTTTAAAATTAACATTTCACCTCTGTCTAACCTGTTTGCTCAGAGGTTAGGTTTCCTGGATGGTTCGATTTATCCATCGATGCAATTTTATCCATCATCATCCATCATCAATCCATGGAGGTAAGACAGCGGGTGTGTGTGTGAATGGGTTGTTACAATAGGATGACCGACTGCTTCCCAACATCCCTGGTTTGTGTTATGTGTTCCTGTAACTGGAGACTGGGTTACCGATGAGTGGGGGCAGGCATTTTTCGCGAAAATATATGAACACTTATTAGACTGCAACAAGGTATACCCGCGCCTGTGGTTTCTTCCTTGTGATTGGCGGTCGTCTGCGAGAGAAGTCGTTGACTTATTTGACCGAGCCACTCAGGACACGTTTACTTCTGCACTGAATCACTCTGATTGGTGTTTTTAGAATCGATATGTACCTGGGAGAAACTCACCCAATCACGAAACACAGACGGTGCTACAGTGTTTTAACTTTCATCTGGTCTGGAAATCTTTTCGCGAAATCTGCATGCCCCTACCGATGAGCCGTTGGGCGCTTCAAGTGTGAAGTGGACCGCGCGCATGTTCCAGCGTGATGGCCCAGAGCCCACACACCCCGGTGCTGCAGCTGCCGTCGCAGCTGGGCAGCTGGCAGATGTTCGCCATGGAGTTCCTGCTGACCTTCCTGGTGGTGTTCGCCTACCTCGTGTGGACCAACTCCCGCCTCAGGTTTCAGGGCGTGTCGTCCCTCCTCATTGGCGGCACCTACCTGGCCTGCTCCCTCGTGTCGGTGAGTGGCGAGCTCCTGTGGTTTGCTCCTCGCTAAAGACCTGCTCGTCTCGGGGTTCATGAACCGCGTTGCGCTCCTCCCTAGCGACTTGTGTTCCTGCATATGCCGAGTGATACTGTTAAATAATTACGTATCTTGTTCGGTTGTTAATGGAGACCCAGAGATTTTGCGAATTCATTTGGCATCTGTGATTGTACTATCAACATCTGCTTTTCCATTGGCTGATTTCTTCGTAAGAACCATTTTGGGCTCAATTATATTCAATACTGGTTTTCTGTTGGTTAAGAATCACGGAGGGGAAATGTAGAGACGTCATATTAGGAGCTGTAAGAGTTTGGACGTAGGGAATGTAAGTTTAGAGTTGGTAGAACTAGAGGTTGTTTTATTATGAGCGTCTTTTATTGTTTGGGATGTTAGGGGTAGGTTTGGAAGTTCAAGAGGGAGTTGTGTAACATATGTTGTTTGAGTAAAAAAATAAAGCAAGTAGAGGTTGGTGTGTGTTATATGAATGCAATTTAAGCAAATGCTAAATGTACATAGGTATTGAAATAAAAGATTAGAAAGTAATGTTATTACAGAAGGTAAAAGTCGTGTAATGGAGAATCATAGATGAATTGACGGGGAATGGAGTAGAATGAAACGGGAGTATGAAATTGAAAAGTAAAATGGATGAGGTTCAGGCAGGAGCAAGTGGTGTTAGAAGATTAAGACGTGGACGAGAGCTTAGTAATAGTAGTAGTGATAGTTCAAGCAGTTATGAAAGTGGAGACAAAAGGTTAAAAGGCAGGTGGGAGTAGTAGTAAACTTTGCATTTTTATTGAGTTTATTGGGTGCCATAGATGAAGCTTTGGAATATGCAAAGGAAATGGGTTTATTAGAAAAAAGGTATATTTGTGCAAAGTGTAATAAGGAGATGAAGCTTACGAATGTCCCAGAAAGTTGAACCAAAGAAAGGAAAATGTGGCGTTGCAGGAAAGACAACATCTGGAGTATTAGGAAAGGAACATGGTCCAAAAAATCGAGATTCAGTGCTAAAGATGTATTATTACTGACCTACATGTGGGCTTGGAAACATCCTATTAACGTAACTGTGCACAAAGTGTGCGTAGAGTCCGGAACAGTCATGGACCGGTGCAATTTTTGTAGAGAGATGTGTACTAAATGGGTGGAAACAAAAGAACCAATTAGGAGAGAGGTTGTTATCGTTGAAGTAGATGAAAGTTGTTTCGGAAAGAAAAAAAATCACAAGGGGAAAAAATTTGAAAGGGGAATGGGTATTCGGTGGGGTCCAAAAAGGGAAAGATAAGAAATGAATTATATTAAAGGTAGTAGAAAAAAAGACAAGAACACATTGTGTACAGTAATCAAAGAAGATGTAAAACAAGGCATCATCATATATTCATATATGTGGAAGGCTGATGGCGGGTTGAAAAATGAAGGTTTTGAACATTTCACAGTTAATCACGAATGGGAATTTAAAAACTGATACAAATTGTTGTACAGATACAGTAGAAGGTATGTGGAGTGATATCAAGCATAATGTGGGAAAAGGAAAAAGAACAACAGGAGCATTGCAAACACATTTAGACGGATATGTTTGGCAGCATGGTTACAAGGGAGAGGACAGTATGTGTGTGTGTGTGTGTGTATAAAGTTGTTAGAAGATGTTAGAAAATTGTATGTCCCAAAAGAAAGAGATTAAAAAAAAAGTTAGTGAAATAAGTTGGTTAGTAACAAAAATTACTTTTATTTGGTAGAAATAATATTTGTGTCTGTTCGATAAAAAAGAAAATTTGGGTAAAAAATGAGAGAAAGTGTATGAGTTCTGATAAAAAAAAGGGTGCCTTTTAAAAAAAATTGAATTTGATAACATGTGTGCACATTCACAAGCATTTTGTAGTTTACAAATACATTTTTGCTAACGTGTTTTAAGAACATTTCAAATAAACATTTCTCAGCCCAATAAACTTACTATAAAATTTCGAAGCCCATATAAAACCATTCATATCACACTTTTTTAACCCCTTTGCCACTCTCATCACAATGCCCATGCCAAGGTACGACTTTTAACAGGCAAGCGAACCTTTTAGAAAGCTTAACTACTCATTTAGGACACATGTTATTAAATTTTTTGAACCAGATACCCAGTCATATAGCCTATTTTCCTGGAGTAAGAGTTTTGTGGACATTACCACAATGTGTGCATTACAAATTGTATTCTTAAATAGTTTTCAAAAGACTGAAACTAATATTTATAAATTGTGAATACTGAAAGGTGTCAGTCAATATGTTGATTTGACACAAGAGCCAGCCTTGTTCTAACTGCCTGGAAGGACTGCAAACATATAATAGACTAATAGATAATAGACATTGTCTCATCAGGAAATGAGTGCATTCATTTATGGGTTATGGTCATCTTAAGGTTACTGCATAGCTGGAAGTTTTTTTTTCCAGTATCGTGAGTTCTAGGATCATTATAACGTTAAGTCTCTGTCTCACGCCATGTCGAGTTTTTCATTTTCTGGTCATTACTTTTATTTAAGGCTAATTATGAAATTTTAACAAGAGACCTTCCTCACATTTGTTATTGTGTCACCAATATTTTCAATAGATAATCACCAAGTGTAGTATAATAGGTGTAAAGTAATAATAATCACAAAAACTGCGCAACTTTTTACATGCATTATAGCACTTGCTGAACATCTGTTGAAAACATTGCTTACAGAACAACAAATGCAAGGGGGTATCAGGCTAGAATTTAAAAAAAAAACCCTTAAAGTATAGTAATGACGATAAAATGAAAAATTCAACATGGCGTCTGAGACTGAGCTTTAAGAGTCACCTTATCACTTCTGCCTACAAGAAACTAAACCGATGTCCAGTTTTTTCGTAACAAAGCATTTTTAGTAGACTGGAAGTGTTGTTGATGTGTTTCTAGCCTCTAGAACGCTTTACAAAAGTATGCACTTAAATTATTGTTGCAAAAATGGTTTGGAAACACCAGCATTAGCAAATTTTAATGTCAAATGAATAAACTTGATAAACACAACAATGAAATGAGACTGGTTTCCATGATAATGACGTTAATGTTAACCACACTGGGTTTTTAAAGCATAAGGTACTCAGGACCTCTCTTTGTTGTAAAAGAACATGCACGCTTACTTGTACACTCGAGTTATGGTGGACTTCTGTTGTGCTAATGGCTGCATTTATTAGTGTGAAAACTACCTAAAGCAGAGAAAAAGGAAAAGTAAGCGTGCGTGTGTGTTTTTATAAACATGTTAATTAAAGTGATGGTTAGTTGATGATGTGCAGTGAGAACATGAAACTCGTTCTAAGGTTACGAGAGTGCTGGGAATGCCACCATGGTGGCTGGCTGGCAGCCTGTCGGGAAACGACGATAGTCGCCCCCTAACAACCAGTCATGCCCAAAACCCCCAATGCTGACAAAAATGTCCAAGTGCCCGCCCTTGCTTAGTAGATATTTTCTACTCTTCCAACTCTTCTTCCTGAGCCATCCTTCTATTCCCGTAGCCAACCCGCCTGTAATTAATGAATGAAATTTTGCATCCCGCATTTCAGAGACCAGGGTTGTCCCTGTGTCTATGCAGGTTTTACCTGGGCTCAACTTATCTAGTTTTAGTCTAGTATAGTCAGTGAGGGGAGTTAGTCATGGCGCCAATCGCTGCCATGGCTGGCCAATCCCCTCCTAGCACACCATGCATGCGACCCTCTCCCTGCATGGCTTAAACCCTGCATGTTTAGAGCGTATGGGCTTCGGCCTGAGACGCACTTAGTCTCCCACCCTAACCCGGAACCCTCCCCAGCACACTTAGTTTTAATTTTAGGTTAGGAAAAAAAATCAAAAAATCGCCACCATGGATTGCTGCTGTTAGAACAACACATGAACACATGGTGACTGTGGTTGTTTCAGGCTCCTGCTCTGAATCCGGCCAGAGCGCTGGGTCCCTCGTTCGTCATGAACGAGTGGGATGATCTATGGGTAAATAAAATCTTGAGATCATTTTCATATTTTATCTTGATATCTTGATAGCTGTCAAAGCCATAGTGGATTGTTCCAGTATCCACAGCAGTTTCATCAATATTTAATACAAAGTCTTTGCATATGTACTTAATTGCATCAAAGTTAGTAAAATAATGTGATTATGGAAAGTAGTACATCATTTTAAGATCATAGCTGGTGATTATATCCAACCTAAAAAAAAAATCTGAAATTTGAACCAGATAAAATTATTTTAAACTTCCTATGAGAGTTGGAATAGAATACTGAGTTACCTGAATCAATTTAATCCTTGAGTGTAGCCATACTATACAAGTATGTTATATTGAACGCTCACTATGTATTTACTTACTTATTTTATTTTTACATGCAATACGATAACCTGTAGTTTGAAAGTCAGAAAAATGAGTTCATTGAAACATTGTTATCTCTAGCAAGTAGTAATCTATCAAGGAATTAAGAAAAAGTCCTTCATGGACTTGGATTGCTGTAGTTACTCAAAAATTTGAAGTTGCCAGTTTTCAATAAACAAGGATTTTATCAATATCTTCTGTAGAAAAAATATGGGCTCAGACCCCACAGAACATATGCACTTTTAATAGGTCACTTATTATAGTTTTATTTTAGAGTAATGTATGATATAAGAAAGATTGGTTACATAGGTTACTTAAAATTAGGATTGGAATGTTAATTTTGACAAAAATGAAACTAAATGAGAACTATACTAACAGGAAAGTAACAGAACATATGTTGTTAGGTATCACAAGTTGTTGAGTTATAAACCATTACAATAATTAAAATTTTGTTAGTTCATTAAAATTAAATAGGTACACAGAAATATCCTTAAATTCTCTTATGCAAAAATTTTAAAATTTGTGTTTTCTGTGTGCAGGTTTACTGGTTTGGACCATTATCTGGAGGCATGGTGTCTGGAATAATTTTTGAGTTTATATTTAACCCTTTAAGAACTTCAAAACAGGCTAAGGAATCAATTGATGGAGGTAAGATTAAAATGTTTATTTTACTGTATTGTACACAGTTATTTGTATGTAATGAATCTTATACTGTAAGAATGCTGTATAGCTTATAACTTTTTTTTATGCAGAAACAGTTATAAATATTTTCTTATTCGTTAGGTGAATAATTTAATATATGTTGTCATATACAGGCTGAGTCTGAATTCGACCAACAAACTGGCTGCATGTTCATCTCGACTAAATAAGTAGAAAACATCTAATTAATTTCATTGAAGTATTGGGGTTTATCATCTTTATTTTCCACATGATTTTGCGCTGTGTTACTACCTAACATTATTTCAATGAGATAATTTTATGACAGCGACAAGTTGTACGGTGGTGTAGAACTTTGTTCAGTTGAACATAATGCAGATGCTTAGTGTCGCACCTTAAATACTTTCTGTATGATTTAAATTAAAAGTGTTGCTGAGCTCCAATTTCAAAGACTTAACATACGCCCTTAGGAAGCACTTTAGACTATTATTTGTACAGATGTTTGCAACTTATTTTGTCGTGATGAACATGCAGCCTAAGTTTGTCTGTCGAATTTAGACACCTGTGTACAAGTTGTCTGTTTACATAACATATTGTTACGATTTATAATAATGTTGTGGGAAAACTGCTGGGTTCGTATAGGGATGGCCCAATTATGTTTTTTTACACAGTTTTATTGATTACCAATATTTAAATCACTAATAAATAATCTTACTTAAAAATGCCTAATCATCAATTACTCACATTTAAAAATGTTTATTCCCAAGTCACTCAATGTCTGTCAAGTTCCACAGTCCGCACTCCCCAGTGGGCCGCAATCCCCGTGGAACTTCGTCACGGGACTCTGTCGCCAAACTCCGTCGCCGAACTCTCGCTGCACCCGCGGCACTCTCGCCACCCAACTGTCGCCCCAAGAACTCACGCGCCCAAAAACCGTCGCGGAGGCCGGCGTCCCATCTTAAATAGTCTCTGGCGCATCGCCCTTCTAGAACTCAGGAGTGCAGCTGGGGCCAGTCGCGTCATCCCTCGCCTGCCCGACGCCCGAAGCGTCGAGAATAGCGTCGCTCCTCACGTGACTTCACGCGGCGGCGCCTAGGCAGGACGATGTGCGGGGAGCAGAGGGGGGGAGGTGGTTAACATCGACCCTCGTAATCCGGCCCGGCACACGTAGTGTAGTGGCGGCCAGGTGATACACACAGGGCTGCCAGCAGCTCCGAACCTGGCATCGCAGTCTGGTCTCTCGCGTTCCTAACAATATTTATCGTTAGCTGTTATTACACTTTTATGTGATAAATATTTTACATAATCCTATTGTTACACAATTATAAAGATGTACTTAATAATAACTATGTTTTGTTACAACTTCTGTAGAAAAAATGTATAAGCATAATGTATAATGTCTCATGATTGTTGTATAAATAACTGTTAATGATTATAAAAGCATGCAAGCATCATTGATAACATGTTGAAAGGCACATAATTAGAATCAAGATATCAAGTTATATCTGTGCTGTCTCATGTAAACTAAATACTTCAGAAAATACATTGTAGTCAATGATACACGTAAAATACACTGGACCAATGATTTAAAACAAAGCAAAACTGTTTTTTGCATAGCATACGGGCATAGTTTGGAAGAGCAAAATACCACGCCCGTAATATACATGGGCATGGTGTTCAATTGGTTAATGGGAACAATATAAATTAGTCAGCAAACATTTGTATGTTCTATAAATAAACCAATGTCTGTTTGTCATGGGTCGGTTGCCTGGTTGTGTGTACTTGGGAATCAGCACTGGCCATTAATTGCACTTCCTGAAAATGTAAATACTATCCACATGTGAACATGCTTAGGAGAACCCTCGTTTGACAAATTCCTGTATTTTGCAATCTGCAGAAATTGTTCCCAGTCCCCTTGAAAAGTTTGGAAATGAGTGTTACTGTACTTTTATTTAAAATGGTTTTTAATACAACTAAAATAAATGTTTCCAGATGCATCAAGTATACATTCCGATGAAGAACCCTACGATGAGATGGATAAACCTTCGGGTGCCAAGTTCCAAGTGTCGACCTACAATTCCCTACGTGCGTCCGAGCCTTGCCGACCGCTGTCAATGAACCACGGTGACAAGTCAAACACCGCGTCTCCTGACGGTACGTTGTTCAAACCAGTTTAGGTCGACCTTAACTGGGACATAACTAATTAGGATGGGAGTAATAAGCTGAAGGGTTTCGTGTGTTGAATCTTGGACAAGTTTCGGCAGTGTTTAAGCTGCTCTTCTAGTTGGACCGTGTAGCACACCACCAGAAAAATTATTTATATCTCCTTTTTCATTACTTCCTGGGCCAGTGCATCTGAGTTTCAGTTCTGTATGGGCTTAAGTAATTTGTAGGTTTGTGCTTAGCAAATAAAACATTATTTTTCAAACATATTAAAGGCAATGTAACAGTTCAGTGTCCGGCTATGGCAACCATCAGTTACTGCGACGTATAAGTAACCAGTAAACACTTGAAAATCTGCTGGTTGGTGGACAATTGTTTTTTAACTAGCTAGCTAGCGGGAGTGTGGTAGTGAGTGGTGTTTTTCTGTGGATGCTACTAGGGGCTAGCTTGTGGGAGTGCTGGCAGTGAGTTTAGTTTATTGTTCTCAATGATTTTTCAAGGAATTTAAACTAGTTTTTACAAAAAAAATCAAAAATAATATTCTGTTTATTTATTATTCTTTTAACCAAACTCGCACAGCAACAATATTTTTTAATGACCACCATGACAGCTCGTCGCTCAAAATATATTGCAAAAATTCTTCAATGTAACTTAAATTTATAACAAAAATATGTGTGCATGGAGTCCACGTACGGCAGAAGTGAAATTTTTTGCTTATTATATTATTAGGTATAGGAAACATAATTATCTTTGGCTGAGGTCGCAGATAGAAAAATATGTATATGCAGGTATGCTAGCATTAAACTATGCTATTGCACAAGTATGCAGGTGTGCAAGTATACTGAATCATTTCTACCTCCACGTGCCGTCTCCTCCTCTCCCGGTTCCCCCACCGCGTACCTAACTATTCCCCTCATGCGATCGTAATTTTCGTAACTCTAGAAAATTGTAGCCCCTTCAGCAAAGAGAGTTAACTTCAAAAAGAAAATAAAGATTACACCCCACGATCACCTTTAAGCTCACTGTACAAATAGAAACACAAATTGTACTTGGGCGAGGACAGATGTCCACCAAATCCACCTAAGTATCGCCCTACGCCTACATGCCAACTGTGGTCAAAAATTTCTATTTCAAAACATCAGGAAAAAAGGTTGAAAAAAGCACTGCCCGTACCATATACGTTATATATATATATATATATATATATATATATATATATATATATATATATATATATATATATATATATATATATATATATTTTTTTTTTTTTTGCGAGTCGCCACACAATACGTCCCTGGCTTCTGCAAGTGACCGAGCAAAGACTGACAAGCAACCTGACCACCTCCACTCAGTAGAGAGGAGGCAGCCAGTCAATAAGAAGATAGCTTTTAAACTTCGACCAATGAGGGCACAAATTACAGCAAAAAAATAATACGCTATAAACACATTGATTACTTCTGTGAGAATATTTGTAATCTACCATTCCCACACTATTGTCATTATTACATCATCCAAAGTATGAAAATATTCTAGAACCAGCTCTGTATCCAAGCATTGGTAAATAAAGAAATATAGCAAATAAAAGATTAAAAAAACTACATGAATCCAACCAGCTGAAGTTAAGTAAAAACTGCTCTTAAGGTGGTATTTTAAGACGTTCGGGTAAGGTGGCGAATTAGTACTACTTTGTTGGGATACAACCATAATCCAATTCGTGAGCCGTATTTCAGAACATGTCCAAATCGAATCCCAGTAAGGTAACATATTAGTAACCTTTTAATTAGGGATGGGACGAATCCACATTTTGGTCGAATCCGAATCCTTGTTCGAATCCTCAGTGTTTGTCATCGAATCTCGAATCCCAGTCCCACACTAAACTTCACATGTTATTAAAAAAAATCACACATTTATTTTAAAAAATAACATAGGCCTATGTATTAAAAAAAATCACATATGTATTTATAAAATTATAAAATAAGTGCATAGTGTATACACCTGATATAAAATAGAGACAAATAACCTCAAAAACCACACACGTAAGTTTGCATCTGTCCAATTCTCTGTTAAATTAATCCTTCCTATGTTTTCAATAAAATACGTTTGTATAACAGACACCATTAAAAAAAAGTTACATTTTTTCTGCAATGTTATATTATTGAAGGTTGGAAATGATCAAGTAGTTATACTAATTGCCAAAATGCAGCGTAGTTTATCTTATGTTTGTGCTATTTCCGTTACCTGTATAATATAGTTTAGGTATACAATTTTCTAGAGCTGGACGAACCTCAGTTCTCTGGTTTCGAACCGAGCCGAACCGAACCTCATACAGAAATAATTGTTTTGAATTAAAAAGAACCAATGACCAGCATTTTGGTCTTTAACTGAGTGGTGAGAAAGAAAGGTTCTCCAGCCATATGTAAAATTAAAACATTATATAGCTTAGCTTATATATATACCAACTTTTAATTCATGAAGAAGTTACATCTAAATTTCAAAAAGACTATCTTCCTTTTTCAGTGTACACTAACCTTCATTAAAAAAAATATATTATAAAGATGACGAACATTCAGCATAAGGCCACATAACATATTTTTGTGGTAGACATAACCTAACATTTTTAATAAGTAAAACTTTTTAATAGGACATAAAAAAAAGGTGAATGTGAATTAAGTTACCTATCTACATTACAAAACCCGCTGACTGCAGTCGCTGTTTTCTTGGAAGAATGCTGCTCGTCAGAAGAAACTTTAGACTTTTTTTTTTTTTTGAGTGGTTCTGGGTCATCCGGATCGTCATTATCTTTTCTCCATTTGGAAAACTTAAACGACGTTAGCCTGCTCATCGCAAAACACCTCTAGAACAATAATATTGTAAACGTAACGTAAAAAGTGTGGTTATAGAAATTTGCGTCGGAAAAAAGAAAACACGAGAAATAATGATGGCTGCCGCGACTACGCTAGTCAACTTAGTACCGTACCAGGGATGTTAGACAGTGGCTAAACGAACCTGGTACAGTTGTCACTAAAAGCTGGTATCTGAAAAAGAAAACTGGTACTCCAAGATCTTACACTGACAAAGATCCTGTAGATTTTGTTTCAAAGATTTTATATATATATATATATATATATATATATATATATATATATATATATATATATATATATATATATATATATATATATATATATATATATATATATATATATATAATGATATTTATATAAACTGATTTAATACGATATAGGTATACTATGGAAACGTAAACGGTTACACACTTGTCAACAAATAAAGTATGATAAGGTTGGTAACTTATTTTTTATTCAATCGGCACAAAATTTTTTTATCTGAACTGAAATAGTTTCGATACCAATATTCATAAGAAACTCCTTAAGGTATCAATCACATAATATATTGTAGTTATATAAATGTGATTATAATTTCAATCATTCAACAAAATAAACACATTAATAAATATTGAGGCCATCTCATTTAAAGTAAAGTTATAAAATTGTTAATAAAAATATAAATGTATAACCATAAACCAACATTGCACTCACTGGAGATACTTAGTCATTAATATCACATACAATTCTTGTATTTTTTGATTAGTTTTCATCAAAAGTAAAATCAAGGTCATTAATACTCCTATCGTCTTCTCTAGCATTCGGGTTATTATTATTATATAATATCGCAGAAGTCATTCTGTCGTGCATATCCTTATCAGGCTCAAATTTTGTGCAGCAGTTTTTATTTGACTTGACACATTGTGATGCCTACATCGATCCTTCAATATTTTTGATAGTAAGTCTATTTCTGGTTTTAGTTTTTACCAGATTGTATTTGCTGAAAGCTCTTTCACAATCTGCATTTGAATGAGGGATAGAGAGAGCAGATAGTCCAAAACGGGGTAACTCGACGTATTTTGTTAATTTTCACTATCTTTTAACAGCGAAATCTTATGCCAGAAAACATATACTTCTAATTCCTTAGCAATATCTTCAGGTATGTCATCTAGTGGAAGACAACGCCACTCATCATCTAACTTCTGTAAACAGTAGATCCTTAGGTTTAGCTCTTGGAATATAATCGACAAGCTTGAGAAGAGACTGATTGTTGTTACGTTCTTGTTTGGATAAAGCTTTCTAAGGGTGTATTAGAGGAAGAAGTTTCAAGAGTGGATTATCAAAATAGAATCGCTTCTGAATTTCCGTACAAAGTTTTTCCATAAAACTGCGGCATTTTGAGAAAAAAAAATCTTCTATAGAATCCAGTTCACTGGCGATTTCGGGCTTTTTCAACTCTTCTAAGACACGAACACCTAAATACATATTGTGTAAAGGTATGAATTTATCCCGATTTTCAGGATTGATTTGGTTCAGCGGAGTTTGGGCGACGTACTCTTGCACCAGATATGCTGTCAAAAGCTCTCTAAATGCTAATTCCATTTTTTCAGCTAATTGCGTTACAACAACCGCATCTGATTGAAAAACGCATTCATAGTGACAATCTTAGGTAAAACCCATGCCAGAAATAAATAAACTAACTTTACGAATGGGTTTCTGAGCCAAATAGATGTGGATGCTGCAGCTACTTTCCGTTCCAGCAAGTATATTTCATCAAAATAATGATGTATGTATGATGATGTATCTTTAGCACTTTAGATGATAATAGATGACGCCATGACGGCAATACGGCATGGCGGGGCATGGCGCTGTGATCAATTTCTAGAGAACTAGCTTCTGAAATTATAAGATAGCCATAAAACGTTAGCACCTAGTATGAATACTTTCAATTAAATTAGCACTTAAAAATTTCTCTTAAAATGCCGTTTTATTAATAGTATACAGATGGAATTATTAAAACGCAACTATTCTAATTTTTCGTCCACGCCTAATGTTAATTGTTAATGCATGGCGCATCGCGCATTGTCGATGACAAAGTTGGTATTTGTGCATACCAGCACAATTTCTACTTGGTACATGGTACAAGAACCTGAAAAATGGTATGTGTACCAACAAGTTGGTACGTCTAACATCCCTGTACCGTACTGTAAAATTTACTGGACCAGTACTTTTAATACACAAGATTAAATTAATACTTTCATTACCTGACTGTTATAACCAAAAAGGCCAAAGAAAATAAATACATCCCAGTAATTTAAAATACGTACCTAATTTACGTAATCATTTCCTACCGCATTTGTCTTGTGTTAACTTGATCACGTTAGTTTTGCCGAAATACGAGAGTTCTCGTACATGCGCTTTAGTTTAACGCATGGGGTACGCAATCTTTGGTGATTGTACAACACTTATCGTACACGCACTATAGTTAAAGGTATAGTATACAATACCTTTGGCATTTGTACGATAGTTTATTTTACGTAGTACGACAAATGCATACAAAATTCTCTAAAGTAAACAAAAAACAAAGCGCGCCTATATGAAAAAATGCTATGCGAGTTATGCGACGATTAATAATTTTTTTTTTAAATTTTGTCTGCGCTTGAAACTGTTGAGGCGACGATTATGCGATAAAAGTCGGAATATTACAAGCAATAGAATTTTGTTGAGCGGTTTTGTGAATGGTCTCAAATGGGGGTTAGAAAATTAGAAAAACGTAATTTTTTTTTTTTTAACGAACGTTCGGTTTTTCGAATATATAAGAGGTTTCGAACTGAACCGAACGTAAGGGTTCGGTTCGGTTCGAAATTTTCAAACTTCGCCCAGCACTACAATTTTCAATTACTACCTAAAACTCTTAAAAACCCACCTCGAATCCCACCTCGAATCCCACCTCGGATCCTACGAATCCTCGAATCCATAGGATTCGGTATATTCGACGAATCCAAGATTCGAAAATCCCATCCCTACTTTTAATAAACGGTGCCCTGCAGGAGGCTAGATTTCATTCCAACAGATTCTAGTGGACCTGTCGCATTCATCTATTATGGCAAAAGTCCTAGAGATAGCAGCATCATCTCACAAAAATGGAACTGCCTTTCTAATTTTCTCTAGTACTTTTTAACTTGTGGTTATTTCTTGTTATGACCATTAAAATGTACAAAATATATTCCAGGATAGTTTTGCTGCCATAAAGTTTAATGTGGAACAATAAGCTTGGTACGTCCCCTCGCCCCATATACGAGTTACGAGTTACGAGTTAATGGCACTAGATGCGAGTCTGCCACCTGGAAAAGAATCACTGAAAAGTGAGTTATGTCATGGATAGGACACCAAAATCTTTTCCCAAAAAATTAGGGATTGGCAGTGTCCTATCTAAGGGTTTGTGTGCTAGGAATATAGTTAGGGTACAAGTGCGGCATTTTCAACACCTTAACCCTTATTTTAGTGTCTTAGAATACCTGCCTTAAGAGCTTTTTAAAATAGAATCATAGGTGTGCCCAGATATTTCCATTAGGCGGGGGGGGGGGGGGGGGGGGGGGGGGGCCTGCTAAATTTTTAAATCAGAAGCTGAATTTAGAATTAAATAGCCTAAATATATTCACTCATTGATTTGTTTATATTTTTGTGCAGTATCAACGAGATATGTTTACTAGTTAATATTTATATCCGTACAATTTTAACAATCTTGGAAATATGTTTTTTTTTCATAGACAATGTTTAAAGGGTACTAACATATTTCCCCCCCTCGAATTTTCCAATAGCTTGATCCAGATCTACCTAGAAATTAACTTCTTTTTAGTGAATGCAAACACAGCAATTCAGACAACAGAACTTTAACAAACCTCTTAAAATATGTTTTTGCTTTGAAATACATACATCATCGTAAAAAAAAATTAAATCAAAATTATAGATGACACAGACGACACTCAAAAGGTACATGTTTTTTAAACCACAATAGCTTGAATTTTCAACTGACCTTGTTTTACAATGAATGATTGTTAAAACCATCAAATTTTAAAAACATTAAAAAATATTTTGATTTATGTGGTGATATATTGTACTCAAGTATTTTCAAGTTAACTCAAAGCACTGATTACCAACACAAATTTTAACAAACCTGCAAAATATTCTTATTTACATGGTAATACATTCTACTTAATTATGTTCAGATTAACATAAAGTTCTTATTAAAAACACACATTTTAACAAACCTGCAAAAGATTTTCATTTACATGGTAATAAATTCTACGAAATTACGTAAACGCAAACATTATCTCAAAGTTCTGATTACAATCACAAACACAAATATTAAAAACTTGCAAAGCATCCTCTTTTTTTCAATCAAATACTAAATTTAATAGACTCAACAAATTGAAAACAGTTTTGATTAGAAAAAGAGATTTTTAGAAACATTCTACTGTATTTAATTACGTTCAAGTTAACCCAAAGTTATGGTTACGAACACGCAAAAAGTCAAGGTAACTTTCTCTCAACAGCTTGGAACTATCTATTATAATTTAAAGTTGTTTTCCAATGAACAGAATTATAATGATATCCAGGCAATTGCAAGTTAAACAAACCGGCAAGCACTTTTATTTATCTTGTAATACTTGCACAGTTTGAGTGTCACAGTGCCAGAAATATACGAATATTAAAGAACGCATTAGAGAAAATGCCGATCTGAGTGATTACATTAGGGGGGGCCATGGCCCACCTGGCCCCCCCTGTAGGCACGCCTATGAATAGAATTAAATAATCCATCAGTAATAATTAACAACTTTACCTAGTGAAAAATGTTATAAATATACGTCATCATGACCATTAACTTTATAATCAGATGGTTTACTGGAATTACAAATAATATAGTTCTCTCAAACATATGGCAACAAATACTTATTTAAGTTGGGAGAACATGGTCCTGTGTTGTCAAAGACTCAAATTACTACTTTACTAGGCCTTTAAATGGCCCTCTTTTGATATTATATGAATGTATCTTTTAATATTGAGCAGAACAAAAGCCTAAAATAATGCCAAATAAGAAAATAAATAACTAGAGCAATTTCTGTGATGTTTTGACCATGTAGAGATATAAATTTAACTTTACATAGGTAATATAAATCGGCTGATATAGCCTCACCAGCAAATAAAAGTTACATAATGAAAGTATGGACTGTTGGTCACTGCTGGGACATAGCAAGGATTTTTATTTTGGTGAGGATACATTTTTTTTAACATTACTCTTTAAGGCACAGCATTTGGAGGGCGACTAGAAAAACAAAGTGTGTCTCTATATCTTGACACCTCGAAGTTGGGAACACAGAGGGAGAATATATTGCCAGTTTTCCCCTTGCTATGATCATGACTCGACAGTTGTTTGAATGAAAATATTGAATTACACTGATTATGGGAAGAATATGTGGTGAATAAAACACCTTTAAAAACATTTAAATCATTGTATCCAGATAATGTTCTAAATTTTTTTTTACAATATTTTTACACCACTATTTTGACTCGATAAATTTTCAAAAATGTGACATTCACAAACTCCATCCACCCACTTATTTTCTCCTCAAGTAGCTTTTGTTACTTTTTTCTACTGTTGCAGTATCCACCGTGCCAATTGCAAGTTCTTTCCGGCCATTTCAATATGTTTAATATTTTTTAGATTATTGTAAGTCATCAGTATTTTAATTTATATGAACATTTATTTAAATATATTTAGTTTCAAGTTACTTCACCAAGTCTGACAGACATTACAATCAAGGAAACAGTATGAAATATTGTAGTGTATTGCTGGTTGCATGGTGTTACGTTGGCTACAAGTACGATTGGATAGTGCCCAGAATCAAAATTCTAAAACTAAATTTCTTTTTAATTAAATATTTTCTGGTTATTCAGTTTTTAAAACTAACACACAATTTACCACAAAAAAATGTTTATAAATAGCCCAACAGAGGATAAGTACACTGCTATATGTGAAACGCAAATTGTTGAGTCTGGAATGTGTATAGATATTGGGCTCTACATGTCCACATGTAAATTCACAGCATGTGTTTTAGCGGTACAACTGTACAACAAAGGCTAGTGACTACTGATATTCTTTTTAGTGATTTTAAAGATTTATGTGAACAACTTCTTATAATTATCTCAAATGTATTTGATAGTTCATTTTAATATTTTTTCCATGATGATTATAATTCTAGTTTCGGCAACCCACATAACTTGCAAAGGTTCTTCGTTCTAGCAGTGTGTTACAGTACAGAGTATGTCACAGTTTGCCACTGCTAGATGGCAATAATTATGTACACTCCTTTGCTAAGTAAATGTTTTTTAACTGGAGATTTGCATATTTGTTTTCTTTCCAGCCCAGTCAAAGTTAAGTTATAAGGATTGATGTATCGAGGAATAACTTGAACACTCGAGACTCACTCAGTCTGGTTGTAAACAATGAGAGGCACATGATGTGTGTGTGTTTCATTGACTAAAGACGTAAATGAAGGTAACAATATTTTGCAATAATTTCTTGACGAACTGTCAGAATTTACGGAAGACATGTGATATACACATCAAAACATATTTTATTTGTATTCGTCAGATACCATCTCAGTGAATGGACAACATGTTAATTCCATTAGTTGAGCCAACTGTAAGGTATAAAGAGTTACTGTAAGATTTACCAAGTTTTTTAAACTTTCAATGTGTTGCAGGTGTGACGAAGAACTACTGCACCAACCTGACAGCAGCATCGGCCCTGTATTCTGCTTTGCCGTGCCAGCCGGACCCCGTGGAGCCGTTGTACGGTGGCACCAAGTCTCTTTACTCGAAGAGCCCGCTTCCAGCGCGCACCAATCTCAACCGTTCCCAATCGGTGTACAGCAAGGTTCCCTCGGCCATCAGAGACCCCGACGGCCTGCCCCGGCCGGGACCTCTCGTTCCGGCTCAGTCTCTCTACCCGATGCGCTTCAACCACAACCCAATTTCAACCACGCAGAACATACAGAATCAACAGATTCAGCGCTCGGAAAGCATTTACGGAGTTCGTGGGATTGCCAACTCGGTGAATCGTGGCCAGACCGGTGGCGTCTACGGCGTCATACACGGCAACACTGCAGGCAAAGGCAATGCGGCCATGAAGTTGGGCTCTGGCATGGGTTGTGGTTCCGCCTCGACCGCCAATCGACCGGAATCCATGTACGGGGCAGCGACCAGGCGACAGGACTCGGCCGATTCTTCTTACGGGTCATATCACGCTGGAGCTGCTGGAAATAACTTTGGTCTCCGAACTCTGGGGTCTGGGGGTAGTTACTTGAGCGGAAGCAAGACGTTCAGCGGCACCAGAAATGAGCATCTTCACTCCCCGAAAGGCCATCATCAGTTGTTGTCTCCAGTGGCAGCATCTGTCATCAGTGCTACCAACACAATTGCTTCCTACCACCACAACCGCTCCCCCAACCCTCAGTACTAAAGATCAAGAACCAAAGCTCACTGAATGACAAATTTGATTCTCGTGTTCCTCACGCAGCACGCTGCTGTTCTTGAAAATGCTGTGGCTATGCAAGGTCAATAAAGCCCTGTACATAATTCCCAATTTGAAAAAGAGAATCTACAGTACTGAACTTCCAAGTAATCATGTTTGAAAATGTTTTGTGTGTACTGACAGTTCGTGTATGTACTACTTAAATAGGTTTTGCACTCAGTGCTGTGAATAAACTTTAAACTGGAGAAAAAAAAATCAAAAATGACTGTACAATAAGGACACAAAGTGAGTGTGAACTGCACCTTCTGTGTTATTTGCTGTAGTCAGCTGTTAATATGTTTGTAATTGATCAAGCATTCCTATGTTTTAATTTTTATAAAATAAGTAATACAAACATGTTTTCTTTGTTTGTCAGGCTACCAAGTATGTTTTTACAAAGATAAGCTATAATAATTCAAGCTCTATATTAATTTTGTATGTTTTTTTCAATATTCACTATTAATGAAATTTCTGACTGAATTGAGCAATCTTATTATTGCTTTATGTTTATACATATTTAAAATTTTTATTTAAGTTTTTCTTTGACAGTTAAAATGTAAGACATAAAACTGAAAAAACTATTGAGTATGTTCATGTTGATCAACTTTAAAAAAAAAGGAAAGTTAGTTGGGTAATGTGCCAAATTTGATAAGCGTATCAAGACTGCTAGAATACAATCTTTCACAACATACCTAGATTAATATAAACATAGGAATATTTATATAATGCTAGTACAGTGACAAAATTGTATGTTAAGAAGATACATGTCTCAGGATTTTCTTTCTCAAATTTTTCTTGGTATACTTCATGGACGGATGAGATGATTAGGCCTCAGGAGGAGATCTAAGACTAAATACATTAAATAATCATTCACTTTTGATATTATCGGTACATCCCATACGGCACACAATGTTTTGGATACTTTTAAGAAATACATTACCTTACAGAAATCATTATATTATAGTGTTTTTGCAATGTTATAGAAATCTGTTTGAAACTTTTTGTATAGTATGGACTAGTTCAATAGTTACTGGGCTAGGTGGGAACTTCTCTATGTTAGGTTCTGAAATTATTCCTAGCCAGTGCAGAAAAAAGGTTGGAGTACATAATTTTGCAAGTTTGCATAGAAAGATCACAAGATGAGAAAAAATGCTTCGACATAATCTTTGATTACATTTGGCCAGATTCAAGTGGCTAGGAATTTTTTATGGATGGGTCAATTTATTTCTTTGATTTCAGGATCCCAATGATTTTCTGGTAAAATGGGTACTGAAAGTTACTAATAAAGTCATTTCTCATACTCCAAGCAGACATTTTTTGTATAATATACAGAACGATTCAAGAAAAATTTTTCTCGTTTCCTTCTCTGATCACACAATTATTAAAAAAGCTTTTTGTTTATATGCCAAAATCTTTAATGGTGAAACATCGAATCACAAATATTTATGGTGATTTTTTATTCTTCGTGAAATTACATAGTTGTCTCCTAAACGTAAAGTTTAACAATTAATCAAACATATTTCCTTGGTTATTTTCAAATTAGATAATCTACAAATGATAGCTTTCACCAGATCAATCGTAATTGTTTGTGTTTCAACCTAAACTGGCGTTCCATGAGTATGTATTGACTCGCTGAAAGAGTGTAACACATTTATGTACAAACCTACAGTATTGTTTACCAAACACTCAGTGGCGAGGCGTGAGGTTTACATGAGGGAAAGCAACAACTCCGTTCACCCCAAAACACAGTGGTGGGGAGGGGGGGTCCGGGGGCCCTCCCCCGGGAAAATATGGATTTCAAGGTAGTACAATAGGGTGCTATTTAAGTATTTTTCTTAACTGAACATTGACTATTCCACAGGTAGAAAAATTGAATTTTTTTTAAATTATAAACTATTTTTGAAAAATAATAATGTTTGGCATACATTATTCTGATAATAAAATACCTACTCTACATTATTTATATACTAAGTGGGAGTGTAGTATCATCGATATCTGGTACCAAATATATAAACAGACAACACATGGCAAAGTAAGTAGGCTACTTAAAATAAAGAGAAGAAGCTCATAAAAATGTACTAGAATAGTAAAAATTAAATGTTGGTATGTTTTGTACCAACACAAAGAAACTATCTTCATACGTGATCAGAAACTCTGTTAACTGGTACGTGGTTATTCACAGTCACTCCAGCGAGATTGCAACTCTCGGGCTGGGATCCCGTATCCGCCACCCGCGGGACGCGGTCAGTAGCAGTTGGCACTGCTAGGCCGCCTCCCGTACGCCCACAAACCCCCCACGCACTGCCAGCCAACAGCCCGCGAGAGAGATGCGCGCTCCCCGAGAGACGACCGCTGACTGAAACGCGATCTCGCCACCTGCCCTGCCGAACTGTAGCGGACATAGCCGAAGCAGTCGGCGGAAGAATTCCACCGTCTGCTTCGGCCATGTTCGCTTGAGTTCGGCAAGAAAGCGCTACCTTCGTAGCTTCTACCTCGTGTTTTTACAGCCAATCCCCTCCTCGAACCTTTGTACCATGCCACCCCCCTTCCGAAAGGAAACTACTGCGGCAGCCTTCCTAAAACAGCATGTTTTGTGTGTCGACGGGTTCTTTTCTTATAGCACACAGCGCACAGTATTGGGTCCCAAGAAGATAATTTAAAAAATACATACACCTAACTGCACGAGCCAAAGTAAAATACTATTCTGAATAAAATATTTATTTAAAAAATACATTGTCTGCAAACTGCCTGGGCAAGCACTGCTTGCCTTGCTTGCCCTGACGAGACGCCACTGCAAACACTCGCACTGCTATTATCTCAACAGATGCCAAATGATGAGAAAAGATGTTACTTTTTCTTTGGTTATTTAAGCATATATTGGTCTATGCCATGCTTGTTATTTTGAAGAACTCGAACGAATAACCATTAGTGCACAGTAAACCTTAAATTCATGTAATACTTTTCTTTAATAATCTTTGTGTTTAATTAAGAATGGAAATCATTTGGAAATCAATAATTGAAATTAAGTAATCAGCTCTGTATTGAATATCTATATAAATTAGTGCTTGACCCTTCCCAAATTGTTATTATTGGGGTAAATTTACATAACGTAACATTTAGAAAGCACCTTACACATTCATAACCTAGGATTCATACACAGAATACCTTGCATCAAAGGTGACTCTCCAACTGTGCCATGGAGGTCAGTTGTCTGACTAGAAATTGGATAAAGTTCTTAGGATTGCATTGATGTTTCCACCTCAGGAACGCCATTATGTCTGTGTTGCTGTGTTTGCATTGTACCATAATAATTATGTTGACAAATTCTCTGGAGTTTTTCCCATAGATTCACTAAATAACTTTTTTATATCTCAGTGAAGAATTGGTCTACAATTTAAATTTTATACATTTTTTTTACAATATTTTATAATAAGGTTCTGTTAAGGTACAGGGCAGATATTAAAAGATTTTGCAATATTTATAGAGGGTAACTTTTGATAATATTATTACAGCTATAGTAATCCTTAAAACAATCTTCATTTTTAACCCTAATAATTTTGTAAGGAAAGATCATTTAAGCAGTTATTTACTCTCAACTTCAGGCAATACATTGAGTTATGTTCAGTAGACGTATTGCTTTATCAAAATTTTATAAATATATTACGTATAACTAAATTTTTTGTGGCTTAAATCTGATTTATCCAATAAGACTTCTACTGCTTGTTTTTACATATAGCCTACGTTCCAACCCCTTCCCCTACAGAGGAGGTATGGCAAACTCACCACCAAATTTGAGAAAGTTAAAAGAAAAATTTTTTAACCCAAAATTGCCAATCTTGCTTGTCTGAGCATGAGAGTTTGTGGGTCGCATCAAAACTAGTAGCAGAATTGAAACAAGACAGAGCTATTGGGAAAGTTTTTAAATAAGCACGGTCAAAATATACTTATTATATCTCTGGTATAAATTTTTGACTAGTTATCCACTGAATGCTAAACTAATCCACAAACTCACAAGGTATTCACTTGAACAATGTGTACTCATACTAAAATTCGCACATTTCTCAAACAAATCTATAATAGTACTATCCTCAAAAAAATTGTAATTTATCTTCCCAGTAACCTATGGCTGGTGTGAAAGTTACTTCAAAACCTAACACCCATAATAAACATAAACTCTTTAGCAAATAGTAGCTCGGTAATGACATATTTTACAGTTTCTCTTATTACTATACAATAAATTTGACATGATGTTTCTAACACAGTTAAAAAGACAGAAAGAAAACATGCTTCCCTTAATGCAACAAAGCAGGCCCACGTCAATTATAAAAAACAATATAAATAATAATAGTTATCGATAATATTACTTTTTTCCATGTATCAATGCAACACAGTTGGTGAGATTATACACTTATTTAATATTTTTCTTTAGCCATGTCACTCTAATAAATGTTGCACTAAAACAATCAGTCACCAAAAGAATAATTGAAGTTATATTTTTTTTTTATTTTTACCACTTCCACAACTAAACTAGTTTTTTTTTTTTGTTTAACATCTTGTCAACATTGAGGTAATAATAAGACTACACAGAAAAGGGATGCTAATATAGGAATTGAAATTGGCATGTAGCAAGAAACCATCCCAGGAGTTACCAGAATGGTTTTGGGAAAGCATGGAAATCCAAAATCAAGATGACCAGACCGGGATTCCAACCCGGATTGTCTGGAATAAAAGTCCAGTATCTTGCTATTACCTTACTCCGTAACGGAATTTTTTATTTCTTAACATCAAGCAATTTATGGACCATGTTTACACCTCAGAAAATAACACCATTACCACTACCAGTTTACGGATAAGTGAGCAATTTATTTCCACAGTAACCAGCTTGAAAGATTTCAAATCTTTCAATTGTATGATTAGGGACAGGATTTTTTTAGTTTTATTTTTATAATTTCAGCGTATTTATTAAAAATATATTAGTCAATAAATATGACACTAAAATATTTCTTAATGTGTACTTATTTCACCAAAATAGTTTAATTTTGACTGTGATGCACAATGCATTAAGTCTGTAAGGTAAGAGAATCAAGACCAACTATGTAAAATTAAGTTTTTGCTATTCATTTTTTTATACATTTTGGTATGAACTACACGCTGAATTAATGACATTCATTGAACTCAATACATATTAAAAGAATATATTTTCGTGTTTTCAATTAAATTTCGTAAAATGCTGATTAATTTCATAATTTCCTGTTGGTGTGATATGTTGTACAGCATTTCAGTGTTACATGGTTTATCAATGTGTTTTTCAGTGTTATTTCAATTTTGTTGCAATCCACCATAAAATCTTGTCTCAATGTATGATGTATTGAAACTTACATTTCATTTAGTGGCTCTATGATAGGTAAGAGTTTTATCCCTATTCTCAAAAGTTTTTGGCCACTATATTCTATAGTATTAATGTGTTAAATTCATTTGATGTGTAAATGTAATTTATTGTTGTGTCTAAGCAGAAACTATAAAAATTTCTCAGCAGAATATAGGTAATCACATTATGTTGTCCAATGGTGTGTATAATTCAGAATCCATAGTAAAATATGCAACTTGAAATTTAGTATGTCATGTCATGCATATTGCCTAGGTGTGATGTGAAAGCACCAATTTGACTAATGGTTTCTTAGAACTGTCTGTATTATGAAAAAAAGATATATTTTGTATTTTATTTTAAAAAATATTGTCAAGATTGTGTTTTCACAGAAATTTTATAAATGTAAATGAACCATAAAACTGAAAATTTAGATAAAATATACTTTTATAAACGTATACTGACACTGAACAGAAATATACATACTTTTTAGTTGTGTCGTACTGACTACAAAATTACAATTTAAATAATCCTATGCGATTATTAAATTTGGAATACCAAAAATACTTGTTTTAAATTTAGTATGGTTAAATTCTGTCTATTACAGTTTAAAATTAAGTGATGAATGTAAGACATGTTACCTTTTTTATAATAAAATATATAAAAAACAACCTGGTGAATTTTATTCAAGAAATATTATCCTCAGCTTCATAAAACTAGTGTGAACTTATTTAAGTAAAATGGGTGATTCTGCATCAACTTTCCAAATTATTTCAACTGGTCCAGTTTTACCCTATTCTATTTTGTTTGGGACCTGACAAAAATTTTAAAACTGTTTCAGTGAAATGGTGATCTATTGGTAACAGGTACCTAACAATTCCACTGATGTACACAGATCACAAATTTCCTACACAATAATATTTTTTGTGAGTTCAAAAGTTTGCATTTCAGTGAAAAGACTCTTAAAAAAAAGTGTGATTTTGTATGTTAGATACATACTCGGAGTAATTACCTATTCAATTTTTGAAAGCAAATATTTAAATTGATTTGTTCCAACCTTCTTTTCATTAATCACATTGAAAAGAGCTAATTTTTAACATTTTGGATCGTCTTATCCCATCATGGCTCCTAAACCTTAAGGCCTGTGGAAGCACTTTGCTACCGCAATGGGGGTTGAAGTGTTCGTCGAATCCTAGGGCGCCACCACATGTGTAACGGGCATGTGGACCTGGCTACTCTGTTCCCAGGGCCGTGACGTAGCCCGTGTGTGGCGAGGCCCGTTTCCCCCTGTCTCACTGAAAACCTCTGAAAATGATGACAGGTGCGTGAAGCTCCTTCCTCTAGCAGCAATCGCGACTGACTCCCTGTTCGTCCTCGCTCGGCAACTTTCGGGAGCGGAGACGACACGCACGCTTCGGCGGGCGGTGGTGGCACATCAGGCTCAGAAGGGCGCAGCCCGGGACCATGTCAACTTCAAAGGTCGTTAAATGACCTAATGTGTCTGTTCAGTTGCAGATTGACCCATAGTTGGTTGTTCCACAGCAGGAAAACTCTACGTTACCTCAAGTTTCCTGTCTTATCCGAACTCTTGTCTGGCTACTGGTGTGTTGCCAACGTTGACCGGCGTGAGGAGACAGCCAGACAAGACATGCAGACAGCTACCCACTAACTCTACCCTTCTCACGTGCACAAATGCTTAGTACTCTAATTTAAAAGAAACGTTTGTAGCATATCCAAATCAAAATGGGCCAGAAATTGGATTTTCCAAGTTCGTGGGAAATCATGGGATTTATTAGCAGTAATAAATAATTTTTTCATCAGATATTTTGGTACCTTTTACAAATTAATTTTTTTTATGGCCGCAACAAACTTTTGTTTTTGTTTTTGCTGTGTGCTGCGCATTATCTGGAACAGTGTTGTGATCAGAAGATGGCTGCCTTTGTGCTGAATTTTCTGTAAAGGATAATAAAAAGCAATAATAATAAATCTTTATTCTTGAAAGACTTTATTTTCATCATGAATCATTTAGAGCAACCTTTTTAAGAATTTTGAACAGTATTTTCGAAACCAACAAATTCTCTAAGTGTTTTTATCTATCTGCAATTCAGACAAATTTTGAACTAGTTGGGAGGTCTGGGTTGTAACATAACAATAGCAGTAGTATGAGAACTCTACAGCAGAGGTGTTTTCATGATATTCCATAAGCAAATGAGAAAAGAGATAAACGAGGGGAAAAACCGTACTATTGAGAATCACCAAGCAATCACAAGAAAGTCCATGCCTAGAATGTGTTGTCAGATTGGCTTATTTGTAAAAGCAAGCTTTCTATTGGCTAAAACAGTTGGAAGAGCCCTTTCACACGGGACTCAAACAATTAGAGCCCTTTCACACAGGCAACTGAGTTGCCGGCGATCGGTCGCTCACAGTTGTTGATGCCAAGCTGGAAACTTTTCAATCATAGTTGCCCGATTGCTGAGGAGATCCCAGTCAATATTACCCAGTGTTCAACTATTCGCTGTGCTCTTGTGCTATGTGCGTTAAATCCATTTT
Source organism: Bacillus rossius redtenbacheri (assembly GCF_032445375.1). Classification (NCBI taxonomy): domain Eukaryota; kingdom Metazoa; phylum Arthropoda; class Insecta; order Phasmatodea; family Bacillidae; genus Bacillus; species Bacillus rossius. The sequence goes on along the minus strand of NC_086331.1, from coordinate 5,798,121 downwards.
AATTGCATTGATAATGGGTGAATGTGTCCGTAGGAGGAAAACAATGTAAGCGAGTTTTGGCTACTGCTCGAGATGTGTAACATCTATCCCCTGTAAAAAGAAAATATGCGTGTTCTCATGTTGTAAGTACACTTACAAAACAAAACTCGGACACAAAATTTAACGTAGAATTCTTAAAAATAATTTTGAGCGCGATAAACGAAAATTGTGTATAAAACACATTACTGGACGCAAATCATGCGTAGTTTCCGCACCTGCAGATATTACTTGTTGCCGGAGCAGCTACGCTGACTATCAACTAAATCGATTTGCAGAGTGAAATGTAGTCAGTACTAATGTCAGTACTAGATCCAAATTTCAAAAGTTGGCAAGTATGATTGTGAAGTAAATTGGAAGACAATGAAACATTTGCTAGACCAGGTCAGGTAGCACTTAAACTTTTCAAATTTGTACTTCGAAATTTTGTTCTACTGCAAGTGTTGGCATATACGACACCAGGCGAACATGAGTGTTTGTGCAGCATTTGCCTCATAGGGACTCGGCACGCTAGGCTGTACCCGGTTAATAAGTAATTACTGAATCTTTTAGTTGAACTAGGATTTCTTTAGAAATTCTCTTCCACTTTAGGTGCCGATGACTGTGAATTACAGTTCAAGCAAAATATTGTTTAAAATCTCTGTAAAGAAACTTCTGGAATGATGGCGCGGACGACGAATAAATAAGTAAACAATTTCAAGAATTTGCAACGTGCGCTTCGGCATTCAGAGGACCGCCGGCTCCTCCCCTTCCCTCGTTCCCCTTAAAACCCCCTCCCGCACTCCCTTGTGACGTCCGCGTGACGTAGGCGCCTCCTTCCAGGCCTACTGAATGCGACACTAGCGCCATCTGGATTTTTTATATATAGGGGTGTAATTATTTTGCTCGTTCTGTTCTGTTCCGGGAGCGATCGCCGTGAGGGGTGCTTCGGCGTCGCGCCGTGTTACGCATGGCTACGAGGTGTTCTCTGGTCGGTGTCTTACATTTTTTTTCTTGATAATTATGTAATTTGCCTTCTGCATCATGTTTGGTTTGCCTCCTTTTTGGCCTCATAAAGTAATGTTTGCTGGACACCGAATTTGTTTCGTAATTCCTGGTTTGCATTGCCAGTGTGTTTCACCTTGTGCATTTCTCTGAATTTGTTTTTTGCCTTCGACCCATTTTCCGTCGGGGCGTTTGTCGTTTTTCTCCGCCGCACCTCTCACGTCCGGACAGACAGCATTCTACCTGCTATTACCATGATTTAAATAACGTTAGCACATAACATTTGTATATTGGCTATTTGTATTGCTCATCAGTACCTGTTTACGTAATTCTTTCTTTCGTAATTCTTGTTATTTGTTGCCCCTCTATATTCATATGGGGCTTGATTTAAAGAATAATAAAATTGTGTATTTTTGTATATCTGACATTTACGCTTATTTCTTTAGGGGTTACACAACACGTCTGGCACTCTGCCTGTCCCTTTACAAGGGCCATAGTTTTTTTTTATGTTTCTTATTGTTAACGTCATTGAGGTAAAGTGAGGTGGATTTCCCCTTCCCCTTCACGATACAACAAATTCTGCGCAACTCTGCTTGCGGAGTGTTTTTGCTGTTGTGTTTACTGTTTCAGAGCCATGTCTTCGCCGGGGGTTGCCTGGTTATATAAGCTGCACAAGGAGGAACTCATCCAACATTGCGAAGAAAATCAATTAGAGGCTTCGGCGACGGACACCGTGGCGGTGCTTCGCGCGCGCCTCGCTCAGTTCGTGCGTGACTCGTGTGCAGCCATTCCTGAGCCCCGGACACGGCAGTCCCCTCCTGACGTGAGTCCGCCCACGGGCGCTTCCTTTAATCAGAAGCTCTTCTATGTAGCCTTAAAGCCGCTCCCCGTGTTGGGCGGAAGCGAGCCGCGTGCCGCTTTGGATTTTGTGATCGCCGCGGAGCGATTGTTTAAATTGAATTTGGTTCCTGCTGAGGCTTTCATGAAAGCCCTACTGAGTAAGTGCACTGGCAATTATGCGCAACTTCTTACGCAGGCTATTTCACATGGAGACGATTTCGCGGCATTTAAAAAACAGTTGGTTCACACTGTTTGTCCGCCCCGTGTTCTCGACGTGTGTAAACGAGAGCTGGTTTTTCGCTTTCAAAAGCCCGATGAATCTGTCACTCAGTTTGTAAATTCTGTTAGTGATTATGCCGATGCTTTGAGTTTGGGAATTCCTGAAGGGGAATTTGTGCAGTTGATCCTAGGTAATCTTGCGCCGGTGGTGCTTCAGAACTGCGCTATGTTGACACCTCCATCTACCCTGAATGCCTTACGTGAGTGGGGCGGTGAGGTAGAAAGCCGTATCGCTGCGGCAAGCAAGTACCGCTCTGAATTTCCCGTGTCTACGCGCGGCGCTGACTCTAAGTCGTCACCTTTCAGTAGAGAATATTTTCCCCCCAGGCATGTCGGCATGACTGACTGTCGGCCTGCTACTTATGCGCGACCACCTGACGGAAGTGCATGTTACGGCGACGCCGCGCCTGTTTTCGAGAGACGCACCCCAGTGAGTGACGTGTTACGTCATTCGTTCGAAGAGTTGCTCCCGCATGTCGCCTCACGCGCCGGTGTGCGCGCTCATGTGAACAAGTCTCCCGGCGGGCCGGCCCGTCCGCGTGGCCGCCCGACCGGCGATATCCATGCTTGTGTAAGCGAGCCGCCTGTCGCGCTTGCTAGCCCCCGCGGTGTGTCGAGCGGAGCGGTGCTTGCTCGTGTAAGCGAGCCGCCCCTTGCCGCGACCTTGAACTTGGCCGTGAATAACGCAGCCGCGCTTCCCGCTAGGATTGATACTCGCGGCCGTGGCCGATGTGCTAATTGTTGTGTTTTCGGACACGTTACGGCCGAGTGCACTAGTTCTCGAGTTAATGCTGGCGATAGGCGGTGTTTCCGCTGCGGTCAGGCGGGCCATTACCGAGTCCAATGTCCGGGAAACCGGCATTGACGACACGCAGGAAGGGTCGTAGTCGTCGTGTTATGCGCAAATCCTTTCCTCAAGCGTTTTTACATTTTCTTCCCTTACTTGTACTGGGTAATTTTTACCCCGCTCTCGTCGATACAGGAGCCACTTGTTCGTGCATCACTGAGGCATGTTTTGACAGTTTGCTTAGCCAGCATCGTCATTTGAAGCATTTCGTTGTCAATGAGCCTGATGTAATCATTTCCGTGGCCAATGGCGACATCGTGTGCGCCCGTCGCTCGGTGATTTTACACTTTAAGGTTCACAGATTTTCTTGGAGTTGGAAGTTTATTGTGGTTTCTGGACTTGTCTAATTTTGTTTTGGGTCTCGATTTCCTTAGTAACACGCGTTGCGTGTTGGATTTGCATAGACACGAGTTGTCTTTTGGTTTTGCGCCATCTATAAAAATTCAGCTGCGGCACGAAAAACGCGTGCCCATTGTCATGTCCTGTAAGGAACTGACGAGTCACGAATCCGACCAGGCTATCGCTGACTTAGTAAGCGAGTTTCCAGATGTGATAACCCGCAAGATTGGCAGGTGTGATGTACTGCCTTATCGATTCTATGTGAGGGATGAGGTACCCGTTCGTAGCAGATATATAAAAGTGTCACCCCCGAAACTTCAGTTCATGAGAGAAATTATTCAAAAATTGTTGGCTGTCGATGTTATTACCCCATCTACATCCGATTTCAGTACCCCAACCTTCTTGGTACCCAAGAAGGACAGTACGGAATGGCGATTAGTTCACAATTTCCAGGAATTGAATCAGAAGATTATTGATGACAGATGGCCATTACCTACAGTGGAGAGTGCTCTACAGCACTTGGGCAAGGCTCGTATATTTTCTGTTATCGACCTTAATCATAGTTTCCACCAATGTCTGTTGGACCCAAGTTGCCGTAAATATACTGCCTTTTCAACCCCTTTCGGTCATTACCAGTTTAACAGAATTCCTATGGGCGTCAGTTTTGGCAGCCAGGCCTTGAGCCGCGTGCTTGATCACGTGCGTTTTTTGGGCATGCTTGGGTATTATTCCCGCTTCATCAAGAATTTTGCTGCCCTTTGTGCCCCCTTAAATGCCCTTCGTAAAAAGGACGTTCCCTTTGTTTGGGGCCCGGAACAGGAAAAGGCGTTCGCTACCCTGAAGTCTCAATTGGGCTCTCCTCCCGTTCTGGTCCTGCCTGATTTCAGCAAGCATTTTGCCCTGTTTGTTGATGCCTCGTCCATTGCTCTAGGAGCTGTTCTCGGCCACCTGGAAGAGGGCAAACTCCAGCCAATAGCCTTCGCCAGCCGCTCGTTACTGGAGTCTGAACGAAAGTTAGGTACTTACGAAAAGGAGGCTCTTGCCTGCCTGTTCGGCTTGGAAAAGTTAGAATGTTATCTCGACTGTAGGGAATTCGATCTTTTTACAGATAATCAGGCTTTGAGCTGGCTCTGTAACCATCCTCAACAACTGGGCAAGCTGGGACGTTGGATACTTCGTCTTTCTCGTTTTAACTTTGTTATCCATCATGTTCGAGGAGCCGACAATGTAGTGGCCGACACGCTTTCGCGGATGTTTTGTCCCGAGGAGTTTTTGGTTGAAGAGAACGAGTCACCTAGTCCCGATGAACTCCTATGTGTGTGCAAGGTTTTCCCGGAGTCCTACCTTAATGTTCGTGAGTGTCAGCTTGACGACGTCGTTTGTCAGAAAATCTGTAAGGACTTGCGAGACAAGAAAGTGGTCCCATTTGTGGAGGAACAGGGTCTGATTTATTTTACTGGCAGCTTGGGTCGAGCTCGTAAGGCAGTTGTGCCATTAATATTAAGGCCTATGGTACTTAAATACTACCATTCGTCCCTGATCGGAGGCCATCTTGGTATGGATAAAACCTTCCGCCGCATTTCTGCGCATTTATACTGGCCGGATCTTCGCAACGACGTTCGTGCCTTTGTCAGATCCTGTCATGATTGCCAGATTTCGAAGCCACCCCAAAACACTAGGGTGGGCCTGTACTGTGCAGACCCGCCAGTGGCACCCTGGCATGTTGTCCATCTAGATATCTTTGGACCATTGACGCGCTCGCGTAAGGGTAACATATGCTTGCTTGTCTTGGTCGATATTTTCACTAAATTTGTCATACTTCTACCTCTAAAAAACATGAAAGCAGTTTCGATTGTCAAAGCCCTTCGGGAACAAGTGTGGAAGCTCTTTGGAGCCCCTGCCATGCTCGTGTCTGATAATGCCAGATACTTCCAGTCTAACATCTACAAGGATATGTGCTTTGAATGGGCAATTAAACCTATCTATAGTTCGGCATATTTCCCTCAGGGCAACCAATCAGAGCGTGTCAACAAGGTGCTCAAGGGGGTTCTCACTTCCTTTTATCGTTCAGATCAGACACTTTGGGATTCCGATCTGGACTACATTAACATGGGTCTTAACTCTGCTGTGCACTCCGCCACCGGTTTTCCTCCTTCTATTCCTTTCCTGGGCCGCGAGCTCACTCACCCTCTCCTGAATCTCTGGGGACTGCCGTCTCTAAGCTCCGCCCTAACTGAGGCTGACCTCGAGAAAATTCTTGATCTTGTTCCTTGTAATCTCCAGAAGGCCCGCCACATTGTCGAGACGCAGTACAACAAAACTAGGCAGCCCCATGGTTTTAAGGTTGGCGATATTGTACTGGTGCGTTCATATGTTCTCCCTTCTTTAGCGGCACAGATCAATGTTAAGTTGCTTCCCCCACATGAGGGCCCGTTCACTATTGTGCATTTTTTGGGCAGTAATACTGTACTTCTCCAGGATTGTAAGAAAACATCCAGGTATATAAAGTGCCATGTAAGCCAGCTGAAAGTTTATGTGTCTTAACGTGTAAGTTGTTTTGTTAGTGAGTATTAGCAGGTTTTCTCTCCCGTTGTATTTTTATTGATTTTACCTGCATGTCATTTATGAATATTCATCTGGAGCTGTTTGCGCTGGCCTAGCCTTATTGTTAAAATTTTCCCATGGAAGTTTGGAATTATTTTCTAGGGATAGTTTAAGACTTGTATTTTAACAGTTATAGCCATATTATGATTTATTTTTTATGTCCTAATAATCTTTGAATAAGTGTTTACAGTACGCAACTAGTATGGCAGCCCAGCTCTATAAAAGGGTTGTTGGCTGAGTGGGGTGCTATTTTTTTTTACAATGTATTTTATGTTTTATTGTATATTTATTCCCTACTAAACTATGTGAATCTTTCCAGTGCACTGGAAAGTAAGTTGTGTGATTGGGCAGCTATATTTTTAGTATTTGTGGATGGCGCAGTGTGTTGTATGTTTTTCTTTGTAATTTCCTCTCCGCCACTCCATTATCCTGTTGCTGGCGAGCCGTCTTCGCCGCTCTTCAGTCATCACTCAGCGAAGAGAGGAGACGTCCACTCTTCACTGCCTGCATCACGCTATTCCCGCGGCTCCTGCTTCCTACGTGTTATGGACGTAAGCCTCGACAGTGACTGCCCCATCTCTTCTCGTCGGTGTGCCCGCCGCTCCTGCTGGTTGTCTCCTACGAGGTGGGCCCTCTCATAGTGATAGAGACTTCCGTGTACTGTTTACGCAGCCCCTGCCTGGCCCAGAGATTTGTCGAGCAGTGATTCCTGCTGTGGCGCGCTTCGTCGGAGTGTTTGTGATGTGGCAGCACGCTGGCGCCCCTCTTCGAGCGCCGCTGCGAGCCGCCTCACCTCCGTGCACTGCTGCGCCAGGCGGTGATGCCCTGTGAGACTTGCAGTTTCGGGCTGGATCGGAAGCTGTGATACATACCTGCTCTTATTCTCCGTTACCGCCGCCCCCTCTTCTAGTTCGCCTGCCACCAGCCCTTGTGGTGTTTTGGGGGCGGGCGCTTGCGCTGTGTGTCGTGTGGCGGCTTCTTCATGGATTGTGCTTTAGATACTTCTTCCTGCTTATCGCCGTTCCGCGCTGCTGGGGTGCTCCGGGCGCTGCAGTCCTGTTCGAAGCTTCCCCCGTCTGCGGACCGGACTTGGTGCGTGCGAGCCATCTGTACTCCAGCTGCCTACTGGCGTCGCTGAGTTTTCACTCTACTTCGAAGAAACCACATACAAGATACTCTACTCTTCGCTCCTCGTATCGTCGCATTCATCTGCTTCATCGTGCTGCGGAAGGCTTCGCCAGGGGGCGGGAATTTGCAACGTGCGCTTCGGCATTCAGAGGCCCGCCGGCTCCTCCCCTTCCCTCGTTCCCCTTAAAGCCCCCTCCCGCACTCCCTTGTGACGTCCGCGTGACGTAGGCGCCTCCTTCCAGGCCTACTGAATGCGACACTAGCGCCATCTGGATTTTTTATATATAGGGGTGTAATTATTTTGCTCGTTCTGTTCTGTTCCGGGAGCGATCGCCGTGAGGGGTGCTTCGGCGTCGCGCCGTGTTACGCATGGCTACGAGGTGTTCTCTGGTCGGTGTCTTACATTTTTTTTTTTTGATAATTATGTAATTTGCCTTCTGCGTCATGTTTGGTTTGCCTCCTTTTTGGCCTCATAAAGTAATGTTTGCTGGACACCGAATTTGTTTCGTAATTCCTGGTTTGCATTGCCAGTGTGTTTCACCTTGTGCATTTCTCTGAATTTGTTTTTTGCCTTAGACCCATTTTCCGTCGGGGCGTTTGTCGTTTTTCTCCACCGCACCTCTCACGTCCGGACAGACAGCATTCTACCTGCTATTACCATGATTTAAATAACGTTAGCACATAACATTTGTATATTGGCTATTTGTATTGCTCATCAGTACCTGTTTACGTAATTCTTTCTTTCGTAATTCTTGTTATTTGTTGCCCCTCTATATTCATATGGGGCTTGATTTAAAGAATAATAAAATTGTGTATTTTTGTATATCTGACATTTACGCTTATTTCTTTAGGGGTTACACAACACGTCTGGCACTCTGCCTGTCCCTTTACAAGGGCCATAGTTTTTTTTTATGTTTCTTATTGTTAACGTCATTGAGGTAAAGTGAGGTGGATTTCCCCTTCCCCTTCACGATACTTCAAACTTCTTCAATCGATAACCTACCATAAAATTAAATGAAAACCTTATATCAAAAATTTTCATTAATTTGATTGCTAGCAACAGTTCATAATTTGCAAGTATTTCAATATACTGTACAGTATTAGATAGTCCTTTGCTGGTGCGAACTAATGCAAAAGTACTATACATTATAAAACCATACCTTCGCCTTCATATTTTATTAACTCTATAGTTAATTAAAAAACTGATAAGAGGACATGTTTGATTTATTTCACCTGTTGAACATTTATAACATGGAGAAATGTCAACAAATAGGATCACTTAGACTTTTTTGTTTTAAAAAACTGTCATTTCATGACAATAGTTTCATAAAATTGTAACTGCAAAACATTACCCACTATATTTCAATACAATTGTAATTAAAAACTGTTAAAATACATCACAAAGAATTCACATATCTGACCCTTTACAAATTAGTAATCTTTCATTTTGCATATTATACATAACTGGCAAGCTTTGAAAACCAGATGTGGCACCAATGTCTCAAAAATCAAATGTTTCAGAACACGTAGCCATACTTTTAGTGAGGTTCTTACTCCATGGCATGCATAATATCCCTAAATTTAAACGCTTACACAGAAATCCAGGTGGAACAAAATATTTTTTTTAGTGGTGTACGTATGTTACAAAACTACGCTCATAGCTTAAAACCACAATTGAAGTTTTTATAAACCCCTGGTTTTAAACATTGTCATTTTGTGCTGTCACGGAGCATACTCAAGACTTAATGAATTCCATTCTTGTGCATGAAATTTTTCAGATGAGCTTCATACAAAAAAAAAATTGGAAAGCAAATATTAGAAAGAAACTACCACTATTAAACTTTTTTAAGTAACTATGTCAGGGTGAATTGTTGATGTTTAGCTTTAACAATTGTTTTATTTATGTGACAAACTGCACTTCTCCCAATCCATGGTTTTTTGGGTAGTTTGAATGATAATACCTTTTGCGAAGGTCTGTCGAAAAAAAGTACTAAAGTAAAATACTGTAAGGTAGTAAACTAAACTAACACATATGAGCTTAAGATTAAATTAGTAACAACTATAAATGGTATGAAAATTCTTGTAAAAAACCAAAAGTAACTATAAGAACCCCTATAGTAAGAGCTAACAATGTTTTCGAGAAAGAATTTTAGGTCAGCTGGTTTTTTATGTATTTCTTTTTTCATTAAAATTAGGCAGGAATAGAGTACGTCTGGCACCTGTGAACAGTTGCGTTTATCTTTGTGCATTCCCTTTCTACACGTGAAAATTGTGGATTTTAAAATCATTTTAAGATAATTTTTTTCATTATTTTTTATATCTTTTTAGCAATATAAATGTACAATCGTCCGACAGTTTTGCCATTGCTAACACTGCACCCAATGCAATTTTAGTATAGCTGAAATATTAAAGATACAGTTCTGTAATCAAAGACTGTAATATTAATTTGCTATACATAAATTGTGTAATTAAGAACCACGCCAATTTAAGTCTCTGAAAACAAGTGAGTTAAAGAAGCGCAGCCACTAATTTGTTGGTTGCGTGAAAGAGATAGCTGCGACAGAGAATGTCAGAGAGAGAGAGAGAGAGAGAGAGAGAGATCAAATACTGTAGGACAATATAAGAAACTCTGGCCATTTAACATGGCGAATGCTGGCGACACCTGACTGCAACGATCCTAGCAGGTCGACCTGAAGAACGGCCGCGAAATTCAAATTCCCTTGTATTACACTGGGCAATCTCTCCACAGATTTTCTCTAGTCATTTGAAATCTTGCAGTCGTAGAGTATTGAATTTACACTCCATATACGTATTTGTATGAAAACAGTGTACTCATAATAAAAACAAGTTTTCGTAATCTACAAATACATAGATTAAATGATCATGAAAAATGACCTAACTTTGAACATGAGACAGATCATACAACTTTTAACACTGAAACATACTTATTTTAAACCTGAAATTTTGTAACGCTATTATTTTAATAAGTTTTAAAGTTTTTTTTCTCTCTCACTGACACCCTCTGTTGCTGCTATCTCTCTCACGCAACCAGAAAATTATTTGCCACACTCTTCTAACTCACCTATGTTTTCAGAGACTTATATCTTAATTAAACAACAGAATTTGTCTGGAAAGTTAATATTACAATCTTCAATTACAGAACTGTATCATACAAAAATTTCAGCTATACTAAAATGATTTTAAAATAATTTTTTTAGTACTAAAATTGCATTGGGCACAGTGTTAGTAATGACTAATGACAATGCTATAAAGACATAAAAAATTATTTTAAAAAATTAACTTAGAATGATTTTAAAATCCACAATTTTCACATGTAGAAAGCGAATGCGCAAAGGTAATTGCAACCGTTCCCAGGTGCCATAAGTACTGTATTCCTACCTAATTTCAATGGAAAAAGAAATATAAAAAAACAAGCTGACCTAAAATTAATTTTTTCGTGATGTTGATAGCTCTTATACTATTGTCAATAAAATAATATTCACTATAACATGTAATAAATATGAACAAAAACTTACTTTTTTCTTTAAGTTAAGAAAACCTCTTCTCATACAGATTTTCATAAATATTGTGAAGCACCCAACACTATTAGTAATGCTCTCGAATTTAAATTTTTAAATAATTTTTCCTTACTTAAGTACTTAAAAAAATAATTTAAGTCAGCCATCGTAATTTTTGCTGAAAAATTTAACTTTTCATTAATATGTCATGTTCAGCATTAAATTCCATGCACAAGGGAACCAAATACCCTTGCTCTATGCTCTACAAAAAATTAGTTGGGAAAAATTTAAATAAATTACAGTTACAATAAATTACAATTACAATAAATAGTAATTTTTAAATGCACATAAAATTTGTTTATGTAGATAAAAAAAACACAGGCACCAAAAGAAGTTTATAACTACCAAATCATAACGTTTACGTAACAAATAATAAATATACCAAGTTCACGAAGCTTGACCACCTGAAATGTACCAACCATTAAATTAAATGCTACCTGTCACAGTAAAGAGATAAAGTTAATCAAAAATAAATACAAATAATCAAAGGCTACTGTTACTGCACTTAAATTACACTTTACCTATCACAAAATACAAGAGAGCTGTGTTTAAGAATACTTAAGTTAAATACACCTTTACCATTATGTTTACACAAAACCAAATTAATATGTATGTACTGTTAATAATATTCACATGAAACTGAACAGCAACTACAACTTATCAAGACAAATTTAAAGATCTACTTTCATGCAATTAACATATTTAACAGGAGATTCCAGAACAAAACACAAATATACTGAACAAAGCAAATTCCCAAAATTATATTTCGTAATACAGCTTAGTAAATACTATTGCATAACATCTATAAAACAAGACATAACACAGGAGAACTTGCAATATGCACTTATGTCAAATTAACTATCATACATTTTAATCTGCAGTGAATATAAGATTATGAAAGAAAAAGATCAGGTATGCCGAAAAATAGGGACTCCAAAACCTAAGTTATTGTTATTTTAAATAAAATGGCCAGCTTTTGGTTTCAGCCTAACCATTTTTCAGGACATTTTGCATGCACAGTACTTTAACTACAAAACCACTTTCTGTCTATGTGTATTCATTCATGAAGAAATAAAAATGCATAAATTTATAGAATACCCAAAATTGCACATAAATGAATTTTAAAATAATTTGTAAACACTTTCATTATGTATTTTTGTTTTTGCATATTTTTTAAAACAGTGTAGAATACAGCCCTCACAGAGTACACAAAAGAACCAAAAGATATGCTGAAATATAGCAGGTAATCAATATTTAATAAATTATTCTAGGTAAAAAAACAGTCAATATTAGTAAAAATGTACTAGCAGAAACATGAAATGTTTTTAATAACTGAAAACATTTTACTAACCTAAGCAATAAAAACTTAACACCCACCAATACGAAAATCTACTTTCAACAATACACAAAAAAGTAAGCAAACTTTTCATACACAATATGCAAACATTCACATATTGAATATTACATAGCTCATTCTTACTACAAAGAAACGTTAGCAGCCTGGCACTAAATGACCCACATATTACACAATTTGTTATGTTTCAGAACAAACAACCCCCAGGTGTGACCACAAGATGGTTACATCGCCTTACATGTTCAGCACTTTTAGAGTGGCCATGAAAAATTACATCCTTTCCAGTTAACACGTCAAAACCCTAGGAAATCTTCGCCAAACTAAACTTCACAACAATGTTTTCGCAATCACCGTGACAGTAAGAAAGAGCGCTTCCAACACAAACCAACAGCTGGTTCCAACAGACTTGTTAAATGCAGTATTGTTGCAGGCAACGTCACTGTTCAAGTTTATAGAGCAACATCTTTGAGGTCATCTGGCATATCATTCTTTGGATGTTTGTTCTCAAAGTGTTGCTTGTAAGTCTTCGGGTCTGGCATCTGGGCCTACAAATAAAAACAAAAATAAAAATTAAACTAATAAAGAAATAAGTACAACTATTCTTAGGCATCACTTTACTACTGTCCTATATAATGCCCATATTCCACACCTTCTGGTCCAACAGAAAGTGTAAAAAGGAGTTTTATTTTAACATTGAGCAGGTGTGCACACACACACACACTACTTTGAGTTTGCTTCTCTATTCCAGCTGCATTTCCTCCGCCGCCTAGTTTACTATAATTTGTCCTCTTAGCTTCCCCCTCCAAGTATCTTTTGCATAGCAACCACGCTCCACTGTCTGAGCAGCACAGCTCCACAGGCATTGTGCTTGCTTGGGTGTGGTTTATTAATGTATTTAATACTGATTGATGATGGGACACGCAATCATAAGCACAACCCAGACAATGAAGTCAGATACAGTGGACTCTCATCCAGGAATGGGTGAGGGGAGTGGAGTTTTTTTTTTTCCTAACCTAAGTTAAAACTAAGTGTGTAAGGGAGGGGTCTAGGTAGGGAAGACTCTAAGTGCGTCTCAGGGCAAGCCCTATACGCTCTAAACATGCGGGTTTTTAACCAGGAGGGTAGAAGAGGGGAGGGGAGATAAGGGGAGGGGAGGGGTGATAAGGGTAGGGGTGGATAGGGGTGGGGAGGGGAATTAGAGGTGGGGAGGAGAGGATGGAGTGAGGAGGGGAGGGGTGGAGAGGGGTTGGGAAGGAGGGGTTGGGAAGGGGTGGAAAGAGGAGGGGAGGTAAGTGTTGTGTGGGGAGGACTGTTGGGGAGGGGTGGATAGGGGAGTTGAGGAGGGGAGGGGTGGATATGGGTGGTGAGGAGAGGGATGGTGAGGAGGGGAGGGGTGAGGAGGGGAGGGGAGGGGTGAGGAGGGGAGGTAAAGAGGGGAGGGTGGTGAGGAGGGGAGGTGAGGAGAGGGGAGGGGAGATAAGGAGAGGGGAGGGGTGGTGAGGAGGGGAGAGGGGTGGTGAGGAGGGGAGAGGGGTGAGGAGGGGAGGGTAAGAGGGGAGGGTGGTGAGGAGGGGAGGGTAAGAGGGGAGGATGGTGAGGAGAGGAGGGGTGAGGGGCGGGATGGTGAGGAGGGGAGGGGAGAGGAGGGGAGGGGAAGAGGGGAGGGTGGTGAGGAGGGGAGGGGTGGTGAGGAGAGGGGAGGGGTGGTGAGGAGAGGGGAGGTGAGGAGAGGGTAGGGGTGGTGAGGAGAGGGGAGGTGAGGAGAGGGGAGGTGAGAAGGGAGGGGTGGTGAGGAGGGAGGGGTGGTGAGAAGGGAGGGGTGGTGAGAAGGGAGGGGTGGTGAGAAGGGAGGGGTGGTGAGGAAGGGAGGGGTGGTGAGGAAGGGAGGGGTGGTGAGGAAGGGAAGGGGTGGTGAGGAGGGAAGGGGTGGTGAGGAGGGAAGGGGTGGTGAGGAGGGGAGGGGTGGTGAGGAGAAGGGGGGATAGGGGTGTGGTGGGGAGGGGAGGAGAGGGGAGGAAGTGGGGAGGGGTGCAGAGGGAAGGAGGGGGTGCAGAGGGGAGTAGAGGGGGGTGCAGAGGGGAGTAGAGGGGGGTGCAGAGGGGATGGGAGGGGTGGAGGGAAAGGTGGATGAGGAGAGAGAAAAAAGACACACACACATGGATGTTATCTTGTATTCAAGGATTTTTACCTCGTTATAATAGTGTTATATCTTCTAGTACCGAAGATAGGACCTTATAAAGGCACAATACACAAATATTTCATTTTTTTAAAAATAATTTTACAGCATGCTCATAGTTGACAGTGATCAGCTATAACAAATATTCTCCTATATGAAATCAAACAGATTCTGTATAGTAATGTATTGAATTTTCTTCTTCTAAGTGACAACTATAATATTTACATTAAAAGTTACTATTTAACAGTATTGAAAATATATTATATGTGCTCTTGGCCTTAACACTGGCTGATTATGAAAAATATGATATATGATTGCTGCTTCAGGATGGCATCTTTCAATTTATATCTCTACCCCTTAAGACAAGTATGGCCCATAGAAATATTTATCATCACAATAATTTTAAATCCCTCATGATAGTTAATTTGCTTAAAGTTCATAACATTAAATTAAACTGGTGGTGCATACATTTGTTTGGCATGTAACGCTAACAAAACAAATGTAAAACCAATGAAGTTAAGATAAGACATACTGTATAAACCTGAATAGAGGCCGAAATTTTATTCCACTCACGAAAACAGGGTTCGGCCTGAAATCGCACCCCAAGAAAATTACAAGTAGACTTAAAATTAAAAAAAAGGACAATATGGTAAATATATTTGACTGTCCATAAAACAGCATTCAAATTATTTCTTACATTGCATTACCATGCATCTTGATTAAATACATTGCAGTAAAATTAATTTCTGTATGCTCAAAATTCCCCCCCCCCCCCCCCCCCCCCCATCAACAAACTGAAGGAAAAAAAAACTAAATAATTGGTTGCAAGATAACCAACCTAAAAAGTAAATATGGTGCAGGGGTGTGTTCCATTGCTTATAACTACACGCAAATCTGAAGGGAAAAAACCTACAAATTTTCGTCTCGTTAACTAAAGGAATGCACCCTATAAATTTTTATTTCTCATGTTGGTTTGCTTGTTTACACTACAAAATATTTTCCTTTTAATGTTAAACTCAATCATATGTTAGACATATTGCAAAAAACAGAATTTTACATTTTAGTTTTTTATAGGACTTACAATTATTTACCTGTTATTTGTGATTGTGTCAAAAAACCTGTCATCTGCATCTCAGGTTCCAAAACAAGAAACACCTCTAAAAGTAATTACAACCTCAAAGTTGTCCACTGTGTCAGACCAACAACTTTGCAGCAGCACCCCAATAGAGGTTCTGCAAGAATAATACACAGTGGTGACGGCTGTAGAAAAATAAATAGGTGAAAGTGATTCTGATGTAGAAGAAAAATTAATTTATTATTTTTCGGTGGAGCAAACATCCAAAAGTAGGGGTCGGCCTCTATTCGGATTTATACTGTATGTATCTATAACGCTACCTTTGACAGTTTCTGAGTCACTCTGGTTCTATTGACTTATGGTTATGTTGGCCGTTCGTGACTGTGTGTGTGATTAAGTCAAATGATGTGAACCCAAAAAAGACAATTCCAACAGGATTAAAATCGGCTACCTACTGATTTTGAACCTCCAACCTTGTGTTGTATTTATGTTTACAGGAGAACATTGGAAATAAAAAGAACCAGTTTTTCAACAATTGTTTATATAAATTATCATCCTCAACAAAGGAGTAATATAGAGTACATATTTTTTTCACATTGCCTCTGCAAAAACGTGCGGAGCCAAACAGTAATTACTGGAGAAGCAACTATACTCATTGTAACCTCTCTCTTTTAGTTCGAGCACCACTGTTTACTTGAGATAAACTCCTACAATGGGTTTTGCAGGACATTAAATAATACAACTGCAAAATTCATTTTGGAAAAACACTGAAAAAATTATTAACTGGTTGTTGAGCAACTCCTTCAGCCCCGCGTTCAGAGAGGCAGCTGGTGCCAGGGGCTAGTTCAGGACATATCTTGCACGGTGGACCCCGCGAGACTATCTCTCTCTGGACGTGATGTGACCCATGTGAGCACAAGACACAAGACTTGAGACTTCCTCAGTAAAAATACACCTTAATCTACAAAGATCTGGTCTGCTCTGCATGCCGATGAACCACCTTGTGGGGTCTTAAAGAATCCCACATGCCTAGTGCCTGTAATGTCACTACCATGTATTCAATTAAAAACACTGGTTCAAGGTGCAACATATTTAACTACATACTGCTGGTTATGCCCTTACTACAGAATCGCTTATATTATGGTTTAAATGGAAGCTCAGCCACCTTCGTGGTGAAACATAAATCATCACGTTTGTTTCAAAGTTCCGTTAAGAAGGTAAATATTAATTATTTAAGCAGACTTTCACCAAAGACAAGTACTGAGGATATTTACAAATACTACACAAACAGAATTAACAGATGTCAAACAATGACGTCCTTGGGTGCTGAGCGGCCTGCTTCCAGGGATGTTAGAATCAGACTGGGGCAGATATAGCACAATATAGACACTGGTCAGCATCTTCGCACCCACGCTGATGACTGTTAAAATATATCGCAAATGTGCCGCATACGTATATAGTAGGAATGGACCCGTAGAATCCTTGAATCCCACCGTATCTCCAGTATTTGAAAAATTCAGGATTCAAGGAAATAGTCAGGATTCAAGAAAAAAGATTATAATAAAAATAGTAAATTAAAAAATTCAACGCTATCAAACTCTTAAGTTCACTAGGCTTATTTATGTTTAGCTTTGTACTTATTTTAATACCGTTCTCCAAAATATTGTTCTTTCATGTATATATAGGTTGCACATTTAGGGACCCAAAAATAAAGTGAACCATGAAATTTTGCAGAAAACGACCAAATTTCTGCTGTTTTTAAAGTTTTCCCCAAATTTTCTAAACAATAATAAAAAAAAAGGTTTGGCAAGGAACACAGCTGTTTATACGAGTTTATTGATAGACACCATTTCTGAAATCATCATGCGGAAGGTCATGTATATTTAACAAAGGACTCTAATTTTTAGTAACAAAGTATTTTGATATATCTCAAACATAGTATTTTTTACTACAGAGCCTATCAATTTTATTTATGAACGCCACAAACAGGATAAGTTGCTCTTTGTGTTGTTTTTGTAAATATTGTATCTTCTTACCTTTGTTTGGGGAGGGGGGGGGGGGAGAGAGAGAATGATGAAAGGACAGCTTCGCATACAGTTTACACCTAGCTTTACATATACATATTTCTTTCATTACGTAACACAAAAATTTTGTTTTTCAAACGGAGAAACACGTGGTTTACCGGTAAACGTCTGAACAATATTGAAAAATAATACCTATCTTCTCGTTTGTTTACACTAATGTTTTAAAAATCTTATATGTTAGGCCAAGAAATAATTATCAATGGTAGGTGAAAACAAGTTACAATGTGTTTAATATATGTTTGCCCCATCCCCATGTTTTCATTTACTATAGTTGTTAATACATCTACAAATGTACACATTGTGTAGGTTCTGACCTGTTTATGCAAAAAAAAAAGAGTTGGTGTACTGCTTCATTCAGAACCTACCACATGTTTTAATGATTCAATAGTTTCTGAAACCCAAAACTGTTTTTATTTTGTAAAAACAACAGTAATTCTGAAGAAAAGCCTTGTTTGAGTTGGGGAAAAAACCTTTAACAGATTTTTTTGTTAATTTCCTGGCATGTTTTCAAATCATTCTGCAAAATGGCATTGTGAACTTCAAGTAGTTTATCATTTTGTAAAATGGTTAATTCAGTTATACATATAATATTGTGAAAGTGTAAATTTGGTTGGCTGGTATAGGTTAGCGATTTTTAAAATACTGTAAAATCATTAGGAATTACCAATTTAAAATGTAATTAACAATCTCAGCAACAAACAAATGCTATGAAGAAGCATTTGATATTTGTTAAAATTTTATTCTTGTACATTTTATTTTTGACACTTGAAACCTAGATCCGGATGAGGGGTGGATTTGATGCACTCATTGAAATTCGGATTCGAGAGAAAATGGAGATTTGATACATCACTTGTAAACAGCGTAAGCAATAAATACATCCACATAAATTAACCCTGTTAATTAAACTACTTGTTAAAATATTTGCAAATAAAATACTAGTCAAAAATTACTGGCTTATAGGAGGTGCATTCTGAAATGTCAAAGAGTTCAACTGGTGGCTAATAAAACTAGATACAAATAAAGTGTTTGCACATCTGCTGAAAAAAGCAAGGCCCTTGGAGTTGAGAGAGGAATAAACTACAGTTAGTCTTTAACACTCATACGGGTACACGGCACAGAATCCACGGTGCTCTCCCACGTCTCTACTGGAGTTGGCGCGCTGTTCCAAAGTGGCTTGCGCGCACGGCACTTGTCGCTCACGACAGTAACCACAAAACAGAGCTAGGAGGGTTCTAGAGGGAAGGAGTGGGGAGTTGCTTCGGGCTGCATGGGGCGTAGCCCCTGGACGAGGTCAAACTAGTGCTTATACTCTGGTGCAAAGTTACTGTTACTCATCAGATTCCTAATTACGAAAGAGTTCTACTTGCATGCTCTATATGCTATAGCACGTCTCATCCTTAGATTGCACTGTGCACTGAAAAGAGCAGTTATTCTCTTGCCAATACCACATTCTGCCATCAGCACTGCCCTTGTTTCGGCTCACACTGTTGCAAAATAACAAAAAAAAATTGAAAATTAAGTTTTCTACTTTTCAGCAAATATACCACATCACAGCTATGCCATGAATGGGCAAATAGCTTCAGAACATTTGGTGAGAATATTTATTATTTTTAATGTTGCTGAAAAAAACTTACATTTAACACTAACGGTCTTTCACATAAAAATATTTACATGCTCGATGAGTATCTTTACAAATATGTACATTAAAACGAACCAGGGGACAATTTTTATTTTCTTTTTTGAAGTTATATGGGTGATGAAAGCAAGAAAATTGTTGAGAATGAGTGGAAAATGTTTTTAAAACATACACAAAAGCATTTGCTTTTTTTTTTACGACCAGTGAACCAGTTAAACTTTGCTGGAGTGCAGTTTTTCTCACAAGGGTCAATGAAATACAAATAAAAAACAAAAGTTGCCGTAGTTTTGCAGCGTAAGAGGCATGCACACAGAATAGTAAGCAGGTGAATAAATGCTACTGTCAGTATAAACGTCAAGTAAGCATATTATTAGTTTTTAATCATTACTTTTCAATATAAAAGTCTGGCTTTGATGCGAGGGGTTCTGGGTTCTACTCCCGGGTAAGGCAAGGCACAGTTGGCAATTCTTAACTGTAAGATTAGTATACTGATGCCATCTCCTTTGTTCAGTGGAGTATGGGGAAAACCATTTGGAAAATATTCATCCAAATTGATTGTAGATATTTCTGAAACTTCAATACATTCTACTGTCGTAAAAGCCTGTTACAAGAAGCACAACACAAAAACTTATGTTGATCCATAGGTATACCTAAACTCAGTGGCGTAGTCAGGATTTGTGTATAGGGGGGGTGTTAAGAAGCATGGCCCCCCCGTATTAAAGCGGGAGGACCGGGGGTCCTCCCCCGGGAAAATTTGGATTTTAAGGTGTAAAATAGTGCTATTTTAGCAGTTTCCGGTACTTAAATTTAAATATTGTAATGGTAAAAATTTTATTAATTTTAATATGAAATTTGTTTGAGTGATGAATAAGAAATTAATTAAAGATTTGGTGCTAAGGGAGGGGGGGGGGGGGGGGTTGAACCCCTAAAAACCCCCCCTGGCTACGCCCCTGCCTAAACTAAAATAGTGTTTTATCTAACCTAAAAAAAGACATTTGTAGCTATATAAAATTATGTGTACGTTTTATTTGATACTGTTTAGATATTGTATCTTTTCCTTTTATTCGCTAATATACATCAGTGTGGCCACTCTTATTGAGAAACAAAATTCCAGGTTTTTACCAGGATTTTAAAGATTTTTCTAACAATTTTCACTAAATTTTACTACATTGATAAAAATATACATAGCTAACCATTTTGTTACATTAGCAGACCTGCCAACATTCAAATTTAAAAAATCATGAGGTCCTCGATAAAAAATTTCAGGCCCATAAATACAGGTTAGATATAAAAAACAACAAATGAGAATCTTTAAATTTAAGTGACATACCTGTACATATGTTACATGGTCTCTGCTTCAAACTTTATTTCAACAAATTATAGGTTGAAGATTTAATTTAGATGAACATTATTTAGCGCTGTCGTGTAGTGATCATGCAGGGCCGCAACTAAAAAAGATGTTAAATAACATTCTGCTCGTGTAACACTATTATCACTGTTCACAGCAAAATTAATTTTTTTATTGGAAGCAATACACTTCACGTGTTAGTTGTGTTTTTTTTGTAGTGACATGTTTCACAATGTCTCCTCTTCCACTATGCGAGATAGAAAAATCAGCACGGCACACGCTACAAAACGCAAAATTGCTTCCTTTACGTGACTCGAGTATTGATGGAAACTCGTTACTGTAAGCTTTCGTAAAACTTGTTTTGTAACTTTTACAAACAAAATCTTGGGGCCCCGAAAAATCGTGAGGAAACACTATTTTGGCGTGAGGGCGTGAGATGGACCTTAAAATCGTGAGCCTCACTCCAAAATCGTGAGAGTTGGCAGGTCTGCATTAGAGCTAAAAAAAAACCAAACCAACAATTTAATACTAAAAATCCACTATTGCCTATATATTATATAAAATAAAAAGGAACATGAAAATAAAAATTATTTCTGTAAGACTATATTACTTCTGTGATAAAAGTGTTTTTCCTTAACATTATTTAGTATTTCTTGTATGTTGTTTAAACTAAGTGAGTATCAGGCAATAGCAACATTTTATGAAAATACAGCATTGGTATAAATAATACAGAAAGTATAAGAGTACACCTAAAATTACTTTAACAGCTGCCCGAGATGAAAAAAAGTTCATATATGACAATAATAACTATTATCATAATTATATTCTCATTATTGTTAATTGAGCTATGTACCTAGCTTGAAATTCTTCATAGAGCCTTTAAAACACAGTATTCTGCACATTATAAATATTAAGTTGTAAAATTAACTCCCTACTTTTATATTATTATTTACTATCAGAAAAACACTTGTGCTGTAGCACAAATGTGTCTGAAAACTAATTTTCATTATAAAAAACCTCTTTATAAACAGATATACATGTTCATAACTGTCTGTGCTGTACCGATACAGCTAGTCGATTCATAAAAGAAAGAGAAAAAAAAGGAAAAGAAAAAGAATTGTAAATACAGTCAAACCTCTATCGAACTCGCGTGTATCGATTGTCCGTGTTTATCGTATACTCTCTACGGTCCCGGCAAAATTGCCATACAACTAAGGTTAAAAATGTCCGCTTGTACCGATGTTCGAATTATCGTTTTGTCCGCATTGATCGTACAAAATATGTGGTCCCGTCACTATAAATTATAATAGATGATCGTTTAACCATAAAGATTTTGCAGAAATATACATTTCTTAGTAAGAAACCGTCATAAAAACAGTAACGATAGTATATGGTAGTAAAAATCACCTTAAATCTGCAGCCAAGTAATGGAGCACGTAAATATGAAGAAAAGACAAATGAACAACAACTTACGAATAAATTGGATGATGTACCATAACTACAGTACAAACCCAATTGTTATCCTAAGATAATTACCATAAAAAGAACTAAAGATTCTTTGTCGATACCATAATTACCACAGAAGCACGATAGCTACCACATTTGCACTACAGTTACCGTAACAACCGAGATGTATATTTACCGTGACGGTAATGTATTTATTTATGACATATTAAAATTAAAGAACTTATTGAAAAATAGGATGTTAAATTTTTATATGTACGTTTGGCACATGTTGCGAAGAAATAATGCGATCTGAAAGAATGCAGTACTACTACGAAAAGTGAAAAGGGTAATTGTGGATTTTTAAGTTATGGCAGTCTCTCTCGTTTTTCAGTAATATTGGCCGAAAATTAACAAGCGTATCTGAAGTCGGCAGAAATGCCGATTCAACTAAATAAATAAATGGTCTTCTTCAGTACAGCTCTACATTTTATGACATGAGTAAACATACCTATTTCAGACTTCAGGATATTGAAAAAGACTTTAATTTCCATGTAGATTTATAGTGCGTATGTTTTTTTTTTGCAAGTGTGAATTAAATTAAGTAAAATACTTCCATTTTTATTTATTTTTCAACTGATTTAACTTTAATGACAAGTAACTGATATATTTCTGACACTAATTTTGAGGTTGAAATATTTTTTTAAAATTCTTAGAGTGAAGTCCACATCTATTGAATGTCCGCATCTACTGAATTTTTTTGTTGGTCCCCTGAAAAACGATAGATAGAGGTTTGACTGTATGTTCATTAGTCTAGTTTCTTTTATGTTCTCACTAAAATTTTAATTTTATTTTATTCTACAAATGAGGTCCTCCAGTCCTTCACGTGTGAAATCACGGTATTCTGTTTACTATTACCATCGGTGGAAATCTTCAGAAGTCGAAGAAGAAGTCTAAGAAGAAGAAGTCTAAGAAGAAGTTGAAGAAGAAGTCGAAGAAGACGAAGTGAAGAAGTCGAAGAAGAAGTCAAAGAAGTGAAGAAGTCGAAGAAGTCGTCGAAGAAGAAGAAAACAGGAGAGAAGAAAGAAATTGAGCGACAGGCTGCCCCTCCCCCCTCAGCCAAGGACATTCCGTGTCACATCCGCTGCCAGGTTCACCAGTACACAGTGTTCAGAAATGGTATAAGTAACTCAGTCTGTGGGCACGGCGAGTAGTTTTTGAACTCAGCTCTTTTCAACTTGCTACACAAACAGATTCCCTATGGCTTTCAAAAATTCACGGGTTTCTCCACAATTTCCCGGCAGCAAAAATATTCACGCCTAATTCCAGGTTTCCCAATTTTCCCGGTCAAGTGGCCACACTGTGTACATAATTTTTTGCTTACATGAATACAAACAGCCAGATTGGTCTCAACAAGAAGTATTTGAACCTGTCCAGCGATCAGAGTAAAATTTTCTGAAAGTTTTTATTTATTTTGTGAGTAACATAGATTAATTTACCATGAAACAATTATTTTTATAGCCAATACTATTTAATTAACTCTGAATGTGTATTTGTATCAATTAGAATTATGTGCATATTTATATCAGTATACATAAACAAAACAAACACACACCTTATGACTATGAAAGTTTAATACATATTATCTTGGTGAGTTTCCTACTAAGTAGAAATTGCAATAATTTTTGATATTAAAGTTGTGTCTTCAAATAATATTATAATTATGAACCCAATAATTCAACAAAGAAGCCACTAGGTCCCGATCTGACAACAGTGCACTGCAAACTAAGAGCGAGACGTGCTACAGACAACTCTGAAAACCACTGACGTATCAGCACCTTGCAAACAGCACAGACATGCACCAGCGCTGCCTGAGCTGCTTTCTTCTGCGAGTTGGCATTGTGACCTTGCTGCTTCTTCTGCTTGGCAGCTTTCTCTGCTGCTTTGGCCTGCGATTGCAGTTTCTGCTGTCCGCGAGCCATTGCACAACTGAAACTACAACAGCGGTCACTGGTAAACTAAGCACAACTGACATGATGCAATGATATCTATATTTAACATCCATATTCTTAAAATCTATCATCAAAATCTTGTAAATGCTACACATTATACAAATATAGATGTGATTTACATATTTGAATAAAAGAACCAATCAAAATTGTATATTTAGAATAGGGAACAAAAATGCAAAAATGATCCTACATAACTTCATTCTACACTAACACAATAATAATCTTCACACTCATCTATATAATTGGTAGAAGGAAGCTTGTTCAGTGGTATAGTGGTACTCAACCTGGTTTAGTGGTATTCAATCACTTGATTCAATATTTATCACCAACTAATGCTTTTTGTGCCATATAATAACTCAATACAGACCAAAAGTTCAACTTTCATTTGTATGCCATGCATGAGAATTTCATCCCAAAATAACAAAGTCCCTTAAGCACTAAGTATTTAAAGAATGTAAATTTCTATCTGAAGCTAGTAAAACATTCCGATGAAAATGGTGAAAAACTTACGTAAACAAATGTACACAAAAACCTATTTTATAAACTACAACTAGTTTATAATAACACGTAAAGCTTGCATGGGAGGCACTTAACCATTAATCAGAGTCGAGTGCGTTACTTCTGTGTAGCAAAACATGTTTACCATATTAATGACCAAAAGCTATGCAAAAGAAGCTCTTTTATGTTTACATCCACAATGTTTAAAAATTCTGGTACTTACAGTACGAATACATGTGTCTAAAAATTCTGAATCATTCTATTTAAATAAGCCAATATAATTAACTCTTTCAAACGACAATAAAACCAACACTGGTAACAAAATAGCCACTTTGAAGTGGGACAAGTATTTGAACTAGTTTTCAGTTTCAATCAAAACAGTACTATTGTTCTATCAATAATTCTTTAAAAAAAACTATACATATATTGTTAGATTTTGAAAGAAAAGTTATAAACATATTCTATTGCAGAGATTTGTGGGGCTCAAAAAAACTCTTGTGAAATTAATTATATTATCTTGAAGGTTGTCTAGGTTGTTTGTCACAACATAGCTATGAAATGGCATGCGTCCATACTATTAAATGTTATATACACAATATTTTAAGGTTGGTCATCAATAATGGGCTATGTGCCAAGAAGTTGATTTTGAGTTATTTAATATATTTTGTTTTTCAAAAAATAGAACTATTGTAAAGAAACCTAGAATTTTTTTTATTCATTATCTTGGGTAAGATTCATATTACTGTTGCCATATTTTATTTTTTAGTTCTCAGCCCATTATTGCTGTCCAGTCTTCATTTTAAGATAGAAGATTCAAATAATGCTTCATTTAAATAATGCTGGACTTGAAGGTGGAATGAATCATGCAGAACCTAAAACTGGTGGTTACGCAAGAAATATCAGAAGTTCCCTGGAAAGCCAAAAATACAGAGAGAGTCAGAATTAGACCAACAAATTTCAGCTTCAGGTTCATCACAGAACATGAAAAATAAATAATGATGTTACCCCCATCCCTTAAATGAAATAGTTTTACGACTGTGACAAGATTTTCTTTGGTTCTAGAATAATTCATATGCTAAATGCTTCATCTTACATAATTTCTGGATTATTTGCAACAAAAAAATTGTTCAACTCCAACATCAAAAGTGTATAACCAGCTTGGGAAGCATTTTTCTTTGTTATGAACCTGCAACCCAAGTTTGTCAAGTCAAATTCTGACTCATCCAGTACATATAGTAAGCGATCTAAAAAAATACTGTACATAATTCATAGGAACTGCAAGAGGTTTTAATAAAT
Organism: Bacillus rossius redtenbacheri; assembly: GCF_032445375.1. NCBI lineage: Eukaryota > Metazoa > Arthropoda > Insecta > Phasmatodea > Bacillidae > Bacillus > Bacillus rossius. The sequence continues at coordinate 5,772,564 of NC_086331.1, read as the reverse complement.
ATATCCCTAATAATTTCAGAAAACACCATGTATAGACTTATGTGACCAACAACTATATAGTGATATATACAACTTCCAGGAATAGAAAGTCTCATCACACAAGTGTATGTATCTATTAAGCAACAGCCACTTGGTATAATGTCATATTACATAATATGTATATATACATTCTGTACATTTAAATTAGTAAATTATTGTATAGTAAAAACCATGTTTAATTTAACTTAACCACATGTATCAATAAATACTTCAATACAGTATGACATATATAATAGCTTAACTGCTACTAGGGTCAAAAATAAAATCCAATTCCTGCATTAATACCAAAACCATAAACTTTAATAATTGATGAACACAATAGCTATTTCACACTGCAAAGGATCGTACAGCTATTTCACACTGTAAAGGATCGTACGCCCATTCCAGTGATTATAGCGCAGCCCATCACGAGAACAGGTGTTAAGAGTTTGAAAAAACATGTCTAGTGCAAGTGAGGCAGTGTTCCAGTATGTCAACTGCAGTAAGAAATAGAACTATGATGTCACCCAGGGGAAAACTGGTATAAATACATATATACCCAAAGCAAAGAGACTTGTGATGGAGACTCAGAGTCTGGCCTGCTGCGCCATGCCTGCATGAGTTCGTCACAGTCTAGTGTTGAGTTATTGTCAAGGGGACACTCGTGCAAGTAGAGAGTACTACTGCGCTCCCGTGAAACAAGAGAGCGAGTAAAAAGTGGATAAAAAGACCTCGGGAGTAAAGGGTGAGTGGCCAGTTTCTCGAGACAACACCACTGGGGCCGAGGAACCAGTAACCAGTCAGCGAGTTGGAGGTCCATGCAGAGGACTTGGGGAGTCGTCGTGAGGAGTGCCGAGTGCAGCCTTGCCAACCGCCTTCGTTCCCGGAGCTAGCTGTCGGTCCAGGCATTTCCCAGCCCGAGTAGTTCCCAATGTGGAGGTCCCCAGCCAGAGCGAGTTACCAGAACTGTGTAAATAAGATCACTGTCGCTGTGGAGAACCATAACAAACAGTCCTGCTAGAGGGCATCAGAGAGTTTACCAGGTGCAATCTTCTACACCTGCACAGTCTCAGTGCTGGGATTTTCTACTACTTCTGAAATCTCAAGAGAAAAAACATCTACCTAATTTCACACAGGCCCGCGTCACTGGCGAAAGACTCACGTCATTTGGGACTGCCAAACTTGTAAAGTCATAAATTTACTGTCAAAGTCTGAGCAATCCTTTTATTTCAATCTGAAGCCTTGTTAATTTCTACTGAGGTCAATTTCAGTACACGAGCATACAAAGTTTTTTGTAACAGAATACTCACTCGCCTTCTAGTTTCATGTACGATCAAGAGTTTTGCTCATATTATTTCTAATTTTTTACAATACAGGTCGCCCTGGCTGCTGTGTGTCCTACATTGTTCATGCCAGCTCAGTACGAAGATGATTTACTCCTGTTTAGTTAATGTTTAATAAACATGTATATTCAGAGACTTGGTTGGTTGAATGTACCATCTACCGATATCCCACCCTGGTTGGATCATAACCAACAACCTGTGTGATTAGGACTGCCACATACTTTAAATTCTTAAATTCCCTTACCAAAAGGTTTTCCACACCCCATATGAAACAATCTAAAATTGTTACTTGCTGGAAAAGTGACGGCATGCTATAAGTGTTGCCCTAATAATCCATCACTCAAGAAAGGAATTAAAAACTGGTGTATTTGCAAGATGTGATGAGGGGGTGTACAATCTTGATGGACACTATAAACTGTCCTCTGGCCTCTTCAGAAATTACAGGAATAAGTAACTGTTGAAGCATATCCAGAGAGAAAGTAGGTGATACATGAGAAAAATGATGCTGTAAAATTAACAAATAAAACATACTTTCCTTTGAAATATTACAAACATGTTTTAAGAAAGCTGAAGAATTTTTCAAATCTGCACTTAAGGGTACTGAAATATTAAAGACACAATACATGTTTCTGTAACTAAAACTACGGATTCCATAAATTATTTGTAGTCTTCAACCCACCACAAAAGTATCCAACCAAATTCCTTACAATACATAAACCGTTTGCACAATGGATAAACTGTACAGTCTAAATAAATACACTAGAGACTAATATACCAGACAGTTCCAAGATTACTGTATGAAAACCTGGCATTGGTTTCACGTCAGTCCAATAGATGGCAGATGTGCCCAGTATGAACAATGGAGGTATTAGTCTATTACGTCTTACCTCGATGGTATGTTTAATACAAATGGTACCAACATTATGACAACAAAAATAACTTATTAATGATTTATCAAAATAATATTTTTGTAGTCACACATCTTGCCACTAGGTTATTTTTCAGACTTATCACTTTTTTTGTTTGTATAGAGCTGTCGGTATTGGTCTCTAGTGTATTTGGTCTAAATGTACTCTTCATGTTCACAAGTCATATCAGGAATCCTACTTCTCAGATATGGATATTGCTTCTGTGGTAATAGAGCAAAGCTATTCCTTATATGGTGGTTTTCTTTATAGTCACCGGTAACTTGTTGGTTTAACTGTGTGGTACCTTGCAATACATGGTGCGAAATTCCCTGAAACTTTGTGTACCAACAAGCCTGCTTCGCATCAAAGAAGTCATTCCAAACACTCAATCCATGAGTGCTCACAGTTGTGGTTCAGAGTTTTATTAGTTTGAGTAGTGTCACTGCTCTTAGTAATCTATCTCCCCTGTGGATTCCATGCATAGACTACTCACAGTGTGTCTCTTTTCCCCTCCTGACTTGTAATGTGCTTGCCTCGCCGGTGACTTATCTCCTTCGTCCAGCCCTTCCTTGTCAGGCCATCGGCAGTGTGCATGGCGCACTTGAGCAGAGGGAAGTTTGTCTTCTGACCCAGCTCAACATTCGCTCATTGGCAGTTCGCAGACAGGTGATGCCCATAAGCTAGAACTGTGCATTGGCAGAGTGTAATCTCTGTGTGCTTGTCTCTCTAGCACTTACTCACTTGGAAGCAGAGAGTCTGTTAGTCGGTACCAGCGACAAATGCCTTTAGTTTCTCTAAATTTCGTTTTTGACTCTGCCTTTCTAAATTATGTTTGAATTTATAACGTCTGTTTTCTCTGCGACTTGTGATAGGGTTGTTAAAATGTCATTTGTGGCATTCCAGCTTTGGACTCATGTGTTTGAACTTCCTTCTGTGGTTGTGTTTTCCACAGATGTCTTTTTTCCTGGTTCATGACTTTAAGGAATGCACTGTTAGGTTTCACTATTCCCCTATTTCACTGGCACGACTGACCTACTTCACTGTGCCTGCCCTTTGTGGTATTGTTCATATTGAAAGTAACTGTAATCTGGTCTTTTGCATAACTGTAATGCACCTCATTTCTTGTAATCACCCATGTCTCTCTTTGATGGATGGGCTTAGTATTCAGCCTGTACAAAGTTTAAATAACTATCTTAGTATTTGTGTACAATGTTCCACATTGTAAGTCACATTTTTGGCTGCACAAGTCATTTTTCTAGCCTAACTTTTGTAATTTATTGTTTATCTTGTGTGGTTGGATGCTTGAAAATGAAAATTGACACATAAACAATTAAACAAAAAAATTATTTAAAAATGTGAGCAATACTTACACATACACACATACATATGAGGCATGTATGTATGTATGTGCGTCCATGTTGGCAAGCCTGGGGTGAAATGCTATGAAACCATGTGCACCCAATGCATTATTTTAACTAACACATTTATGAGGTATTCGGTGCCAAAGGAACTTAACACATCAAATAACTGGCATATAGGTTCCTTTGCCTGTTTTTTGCATTGATTCTTCTTGGACTCCTGTAAAGGTAATGTATGTTAAAATTCTATTAAAATATTCAATATTAATGACTAATTTGTTAATCAAATATAAAAACAATAGGATTCGCAGAAACCGAACGAGAATGTATTGATTTGCCTCCTTCGGGTATAATAGCAATATTAGATCTACTTCATTACTCGCTAAGGTGGACAACAAGTTATAAGGAAGGAATATAAGTGTTAACTCCACTAAATGAATTCATGGTTGACTGCATTCACCCCCCAGTGACCATAAAATAGGACAATTCTTTATTTGAATTACCTGGCAGTGAAAGCGTAACACAAAGTGTCACCATGCGACTGTTATATATGTATGCAATTCAAAAAACATTGGAAGTAGCTTTTAAATTACACTTGTTAAAGGTAAACCATAAAATGTAAAAATGTTAACATTAGTGTCCAATCCTACTTAATGATGATTTCCAAATAAGTTTATCAAACCCACAAAGTTCTAAAATTAACATTTAATGTTTAAATCAAAAATGAATGAGCAAATAATTTAGCAATAGGATGGATCTTGAAACTGACTATGATATTCTATTAAAAGACATCATCTATTCAAGTTTAATACCTGTAACTAAAGTTGTATTCCCAGAAAGCAAGCCAATTATATCCAAGGCACGATTAGGAAATTATGTCATGCAAAAAGTGGTTTGAAAGCACCACTTAATTTGAGCTGCATTTTTTTGCAAGAAAACGTGATATTTTTGTATTCATTCAGATTAATGGGTATTAAATAAAAAGGTCACAGCTCTATACATAGGGGTCCCCCTGCTACGGCTATAATACGTGAAACTGACTGCCTTTGTAATTCCAGAAGTTAGAACCACTTTGATGGGATGTTATCGGCATGGCACCTAGGCAGTTAGGGGAATGCCTTCCTTTCAAATCCTCCTGCTATTGCATCCAGTCTTGTTCAGATGTCGGAAACTGTAATGAAAAAGTACGGCGTTAAATTTCCAAGATTTTATAAAAACACATTAAAAGGAAATTACAATCAAATTAATGATAAATGACAAAAAAAAATTGTTTCGTTTAATACCTTTTTTTTAAGGTTGACCCAACTATAAATGGGATAATTAAAGTCAGGAGAAAAGTAGATTGTGTATTCAATAAAAATTTAGCATTTCACATGACAAGCATACACACTGCTGGACATAAAAATATAATTACAAAGAGGCTTTTAAACTTTATTACTGTAAATAAATTACAACAGAATAAATACATTGCAGACGAAGATAAGCAACACACACACAAAGTTGTAACAACAGTGCAATGATGAAGAGCAATACGTAATGAGCAGTACAGCTGGAAGCAATGCAGTCGACATCAGACAAGGCATGGTGCTCAAGAGCCACAAGTGTCAGGTGTAGAAGTAACAGGTGTTTCCACATTAGCTCCTTGGCAATAGGTATGATGAACACAGGGAGGCCAAATGCTCAGCAGAGCCTGTTACACAATAACTACCACAGAGGATTCTCATTGTGCAGATGGCCTACACAGCAGAAATTACGTATGGTGGATAAAATATTTTTGATGTTAGCCTGTCACTGCATCGTGCACAAACACTAGGAATTCTCGGTGTCACAACAAATGACAGTCCACATTTATAACTCTACGTCTATAGAGGAACTGTTGCTCTCAAGCGTGCGTTGTGCGCTGACGTGCTTTCCGAGACACCACACACACTCTACCATCGTTCACTGCGACAGTCCTCTGCAAGGAAAATATGTAGTGTAGCGGTATTTGAGAAAAAAAATGTTAAAAATCCGAAAATACTTTTATTATATGCTCTTTCACTTCCTCTTTTCATTAAACCCGGCGGAGATAAGAAATTCCAAATACTTTAGGAGATATCGAATTTTTTAATTTTCATCACAATGCCTGAGCATTCATACGGCATTAAAAATTTTTTCTTGTTTACGAGAAAGATTTTTTTTTTTCGCGACGTAGGTGAACGACTACATCATTTTCTACTAATGGCAAAGGAATTGTACCCGCCTCTAACTTAGGTGAGTTTATAACGTTTCAAATTTTAATGTTTTATTTGTTATTTGGATATTGTAGCGCAAATAATAAGTAAAAAAAATTACGTGATTTCCTACTGTTCATCCTTTGTCCCGGTTTGTTTGGTCAGGTAGTTACATTATAAATACTTTAAAACTAAACAGGCATTAAAATTAATTCACATTATTTTTAATGTCCGCTTAGTTTGAAAGTATTTATAATGTAACTGACCTGACCTAATAGACCATTTTAATTAATTAGGCATTCACGAACACACAGCAAAATAAAATTGCGGCGGTCGAATGATTGCACAGGTCTTGTATTGCAAAATAAGAACGGCGATATCTCCTAAAGTATTTGGAATTTCTTATCTCTGCCGGGTTTAATGAAAAGAGGAAGTGAAAGAGCATATAATAAAAGTATTTTCGGATTTTAAACATTTTTTTCACAAATACCGCTACACTACATATTTACCCTCTGCAACCCTGCCGGTTGTTATGCAAGCCTTTTAACTCTCAGGATAACAAAGAACGTTGCATTTAGGTCAGGTGTGAAACATCTTGGCAACATGCTTGTTTGGCTCAAGAGCACAATGTGCGAGTATGACACGGACTAAGCAAGGTTGGGCTCTGTTCTTATTTACTACTAGCTTAAAACCCACGGCTTCGCTCGCGCAATTTCAGAGTATTGCTAAAATCTTGCCATTCAAAAAAAAGTATGTGATTAATTACAAAAATTTTTAAAAAATAAATAGACACAATAAATTTGTCAGGTGCATAAGATTTACCTATTTCAGAAAAAAAAAGTTTCATGATATTTTTTTAAAGTGGATATGTGAAGGCCTATTTAATTTTTACTATAGATCAAGTATCTGATTTTAAAACTTCGGTTTTACAGTGTTCGAGTATGTATTTTACCTTGATGAAATCACATTTACCTCATTATCATTTCAAGAGGTAAAAAGTTTAAAAAATTGTTAAACACACAACTATTTCATTTTAACCATGTTTATGCCATAACTTACACTGACAATTTCAATTACTATGGTTAAAGATATGCTTAGAAAAATTATACAATTTCACATTATTACAAATATCCCATTATTTTAATATATTTGTTACAATCACATTTTTATTTGAAAAAAGAGTACAGATATCAAATTTATTATCCAACGTATTAAATGCTTCTTAGTTTGCTTAGTATTACTTAAATCAAATCCCTAAATATTTTACCACTCTCCTCTTTTCCCACACAAATGCCAATGTAAAAATCCAGAAATAAGTAAATATGGCAAAATTCATTAACCAAACAAAAACTAAAACAACCACATCTTTTTTTTTTCTTTTTACTGCAGATTTGCAGCTTGAAATATGATAAAAGGCTTTCCCAGCTGCATTCACATGTAAGCAGCGTGGTGTATTTCTCTGCTACTACCTTCTATCTGTGTGTTGCTGACATTTTATTGTCAATTATAGATTTTTTGTTTCCATTAATGAATGTACAAATTTTTTTTCATCACATTTTTATCACCAACACATTGGCTTATAGCAGTAATTTTGTTTAAAATGTAATTTTTTTTAGTTTTCAAAAATTGATGGTAAGGTAAATATTTATTTTATTTTTTAAGATATCAACTTTAAATGAAAATCCTCTTTATTTGCATGAAATATTTAGAATTAATATTCTAACCAAGATTTTTTTTAAGGTCTTAAAAGAAAATAACTTAAAGCTTTATTAAATAATTGTGTTTAGATTGAAATAAATTAACAATTTTATAACATTACAGAAAACACACCTTAAATATTTTTTTTAACAAACAAACAAATAACAGACTACTAGCCACTATTAAAATTTGAGAGCATTTAAATCCAATCTTTTTGGTTTTAAGAGTCTTCAAATATTAAAATTCGGCTCAAATTGCCGATTTTCACATTGATAAACTGCAAAAGTGCTTTAAAAAATTGATTTTTTTCCCGCAATATTATTATAGTAACTAGTAACCAACATATAAGAGTTCATTACAACTACAAATTGTTTAAAAAAAAACATTAATTTTAGAAAAATTACAATTTACACATAAGATAAAAATCAATAGTTAGCAATCTACAAATGACAATTATGTAATAAATTTGAACACCATAATTAGCTGTATTGTTAACAAAGACTAAAGTGAAATCTATAAATTCATATACATGAAATGTGTAAAAATATATCACAATCACTTAAATAAAACTAAACCTACTTACATTATTAAATTATAGTTTAAATTTAAATCAATCCTTGTTACTTCTGAACATGTTTTAATCTTACACTATCAATAGAATATTTTCATTGTTTGTGTGTTTAGAATGTTTCTTATACATGATAAAATGTTCTTTAACTTTACTGTAAATGTCCAAAGGAAACCACTGCAGTGATATTTTTATAGATAATTCTTCTGTTCTGTTATAGCCATCACCAGTCTCAGTTGTAAGTTCCATTAGTGATTATTCCTTCTAAACTTTTGTCACTGGTACTTGCCCAGTGTCACTCTTTAAAATCTTGAATGATGTTTGGTTTTGTAACACTTAAAATTTCTTTTAGTGTTGATATTACAATCTTTGTAATTTACACAATTTGCATTTTTTGATCTTGGAACCAATGTCTAGTTGAGTTTGAGGCCATATTATTGTTTATTATTTATTGGTGCTTTTTGCCACCGATGTTAATGAGCATTTTCCACACATTAAGAGTCAGTATGTTTTTTCCCCAAGATTTTATGTTTTTCAGTAAATGTGCTTCCCCAATTAAATTTCTTACTGTGTCCCCTTACTAGAACGGGGTTATTTACCTGTTACCTGTTTGTTTACTGAGAGAGTTTGAAGGGTATTGGGATCGAGCGAGTCCTAGTAAACATCTAAACTTACAGGGGAATGACGAAGACCAATGCATGCTCTCTTTATGTTCTGTGATGTTATGCCCTTTAGATTTTTGTTATGTGTAACGTTAAATTCAGTATCTTGTATGTTTACTTTAGGCATGTATGCTTGATCTGAACTCTTTAAGGATCTGCGTAAGCTACCTTGCAATCATAATGTAATCATTAATTTCGCTGAGCTCACTCATGTGTTCTAGGAGTGCACTGTAAAGCTTGTATCCCGTATGCATTCATGTCTAAAGTAATTTTAGTAATGGTGTGTACAGTAAGGTTGTTACTGAATAAGAAAATACAATAAAACTTGAACATATCGTACATCAGTTACATGTACTCCAGAGTTTATAGGCATAGCCGAAGTTCCACAGAGAGCGGAGAATTCTCTGAAAAATATCTTAGTGTAATCATTTTTGCCATTGTAATTGTGGCTGTGACACCAGTCAACATACATACACAGAGGCAGGTATGGGAATATATACACATGCCCCACGAGGTGGAGCATACACACTCAGGAATCAGCGGTCGTTGGAAGTGGGTACTATGTTGGACTCTGTGAAGAAACAGAAGAAGTCTTCGTCAGCTAAGAGGCTGTAGACTATGACTATGCCAAGCAGTTGGAGCGTGTCTCCGTAGTGGAGAGCAAGTGCGCATTACTTGCTAGCTCTGAGAATTGCAGCACGATAACTGGGCAGTGCTACTCCAGGAGGAGACGGCATCATCAGGGCCGGGCTGGTTGCACTACCATGATGCCGGGTCACTACTAGGGAAACGACTGAACAAGAGCAACTGACCGGCAGCGAGTCTGATTGAAGTCAGCGATAAAAGGGAGCGAGTTCTAGTACTGCCGAGACGAGAGGCAGGCTTACCCCCCACACCCCTCAAGATGAAGGATTTTTGTTTAAACAGAGTAACCCATCGTGAGAAAGTACCACCAAGCCTGGGACTAAGGCCGAATGGGGCGAGTGCCGAGGTGCGGACACAACTCGGTAGCAGCGGAGGCAGACGTCACACGTCACAAGTGAAAGACTAGCACCGGGGCCGGACGATCATTGAGGATCGAGAATGTTCGGCCATTCCCAGAAGCTGACACTGACGAGTACTCGCTTCGCTGGGGTGAGCAAGGATGCAAGGACTCTGCCAAACGAGTACCGCTGCATTTATACATGCCAGTACACAGCACCCAGTGGTTTCTATTTGGCCACAAACCCATTCGACTCTTACTGCCTTTAGCGCTGCCGAATATGAATTCCCCTTCACTGAAATTAGTAAACTGTAGATGCATACTAGTGGTGGGCTTATGTGAGAACTGTAACTTTTCTTCAGACTTAAAAATTAATATTGTAATGTCATGGAAGAGCAGTCCTAGTCTATTTGAAGTCTTTGCAGTGCTCGCTAGTTTGTCAACTGAGTAATATATTTAATGGAAGCTCCTCTAATAACAGCAAAGTCTTTGGTTCGCTCGCTTCTGGCAAGCTCTAGAGGTAAATTCATGCCTTATAATAGAGATAGTTTATTAATTTTTATTTGGTTTTAATTCACATGTGCAGGGCATAGCTGAATTCTCAAAGACAAATCACTTTGTTGAAATCCTAAGAATGAAATGGTTTGTTGTAAAGTTGTGTGTACTTAATGTTACATAAAGGAAAGCGAAGTGCCTCGGTGTTGTAGCAACCCAGGTTTCTTGCCCTCACCATTTTCTAAATAACTTTATTAAAGATTTATAATGTTTTTATAATCAGAAATAATACTTGTTAGGTTTTCTATCATTATGTAAATAACAGCTGTTTATTTTTTAAATAATTTTTATTGTTTGTTTACTTTACTATGAAAAAGATTTTACTCAATTTTTGCCTACTCATTAAGTTTTTATGTGCTTTCATGTTTTTTCTTTTGTATTTTGTGCTATGCTTTGTTTTTAGGAAAGTGAGATTATGGAACATCTCGTTATAACGAACGCTGGGCTGCAGGTAAACACTCAAAAGTGAATAATTAAATTAAGGCCTTGGAAGCGTCAGCCCAGAAAACAAAACAATAACAACAATAATCACAGAGGTGCCCAGACGTCGTATAAAAGAATTTTATTTATAACCTCCTAGCAACTCTAGTAGGCTATGTGGATCGGGGATGAATACTAATGAAATAACAAGACTGGTGGTTTGATTTGTATAAGTGCCCTTTTTACTAAAATAATTTACTTTTTTTTTATCTTTTAAGTACACTGGTATTAAAACATATTGATTACAAAATGGAGGGAGCCCCGGGGCAACAAAATACATATAAAAGTAACACAATAATACATCTTGAACTTAATACTGGTTTTAAGTTAGCTCGCAGGCTCAAAAGAAATAAACAATTACATTGAAATTTAATTATATCCTGTGTCCTGACACCGGAGGTTTTGGCAGATTAAAGTCCAGAAGAAATCATTTTGAGTAGAAACTTGGAGATAAACTCGGAGTTAAACTTGGAGTGGAGCTTGCAGCTAATTTTGGAGATAATCTTCGAAGCTAATTTTGGAGCTCATTTTGGACCTCAACTTGGGCCTCAACTGGGAGCTAAACCTCGAGGCTGATTTTGGAGGCTGATTTTGGAGGCTGATTTTGGACCCCGCCTGCAACCAAAGTCCCAAATTACTTAGACTGGTTAACAGGTGGCTAAGCCTGGGCAAGACTATGCCCAGTGAAAGGCAAAAAAGGGGGGGAGTAGGGATGACGACCACTTACCCAAGACAGCGGGGTGAAGTTCATGTAGACTGCCTCCAGGAGCAGGGAATGCAGATCGCGGCACGGAAGTTCTCGGTAATCATGATTAGAGAAAATGAAATAATTTAGTTTAACAAAAAAAAATACTATTGCGGGCAGCAAAATTTAAAAATTAGAAAATTAAGACCTCTTTGCCTTGACGTTGGCGACTACATGACGTAGTGTCGAGTCTGAGACGAACAACGGAGATTAACTCTCGCGGATCGCGACCCGTGGTCCGCACAGACCAGATGCTGCCCGCCGAATCTTCAAAAAATGGCGTCGGGGCGCCTAATTAAAGGAAGCAACTGCCCCCAGCCCAAGAAAGGGGGGGTGGTGATTGCCCGAAGGTGTCCGGGAACGCCCGAAGGGGCGAAGCAGAAGGCAAAATGTTCGCCGCGCTTTCACACGAGTCGTAGGCGAACTAAAATCGCAATTGCACTGCGACTGCTGCTAAGGTCGATTGTGACAGGCTGTCTCTTATGGGAGGGATGAGTAGTGCGCTCTGGTGGCCAAGACGAGAACCTGTCTGGAGGGTCACAGAAACGTCCGCTAGAGTGCAGTGGGCGAGCTCGCGACCAGCGCTCAGAGCAAGGTTAGGGATTTTTCCCACCGCTAGACTTCGCTGAGGGCTCTGTTTGACAAGTGGGAATGTCCTTGGGGAGACAATGTCTCCGCCCGGGGTTCACTGGGGGTCGTTGCTCCGGGTTTGAGTTCTCGTGAAGCCACCGGTGGTTGATGAGGGGAGGGGGGTTTAAATTTGCTAAGTCGCCTGGGAAAGGCGTCATGTGGACCGTCCTGAGGCTTCGCCGCTGGCTGTAACTTGGTCCAGAGGCGTGACGGCAAAACCCTTACGTATGCTTGCCTCCGAGAAATGAAAGTTGCTAGCAGTGGGGTTGGGGTAGCGTTCGCTAACACGAAAGTCATTCTGTTACATGGAGAAAACGTGACGCGAACCGTGGCCGAGATGCTGCGATCACAAATCGTCAGCAACCAGTATCTAATAGAAGTCTGCGAACAAGCGCAGGTGCACTGGGTAGCACAAGATTACGTCGGAGTGTACAGTAATGGAAACAAAATTAAATAAAATAAAAAAATACAAATTTATTATTTGGTTTCCTTCTTTAAAAATTAAATTTAAATTCGTACATTTGTGCCTGAAAGTGGCATTGAAACGGCACATCGTGACAAGAAAGTCAGGATAGAAAGAAACAGTAACAGTCACGTGATACTGATACTATAAGCATGGAAAACTTTGAAGGGTGTGAGATTATATTACATATAGTGTATAGTCTGAAGAGTATATTATTTAGTTTGTATATATAGTGTTGTTTATTGTAGTTATATTATATACTATCCACTCTAAGAAATTATATCACTCTCGATGTTATTGTAGTACATAACTATTGATATACGTATATCTATTTTCTTTTAATAACATAAAAACACACAAACTTGACAAAAAACATGCACTATGCATTTTAATACACTATTGCCTTGAATAGAATTACAAGTGTTTACAATATTATTATATATTCTTGTTATTGAGAAAAACAATACTTTACACATTATTATAATCAAGAAAATATTGATTCCCTAGATAAGAAATTACGCTGGTGCTCTGTATTTAAAAAGTTCAGAAGTTGGTTCACAATTGTTCCTTAATTAATTAAAATAACTTTAGGCTCTTGATATAGTTCTTAATCCTCTGGTTTCCGGCAAAAAGAATTATGAAATTGTATAGCTCAGTCGGTTCGAGACAGAGGTCTCTTAAATCACAATTTATTAACTCTGGATTTAACTATTAACTATTTCAGACCAAATTGCTGATCAAAGCTTACTATCTAGATTCAAGCAGTCAAAAATAGTAATGTAAGTTCAATTGGTAAACAGTTAAACTCACCCAGACGATAACAAAATGGCTATGGCCATTTGCAAAATTAAACCACTGATTTTTATTTCATCAAATATCTTTGTAGTAACACTTCTATTGCACATATTAAATATCAAAAATACTTTCAAGCTCTTTTGGTTTTAAACCTAAACAGTATATATAACTCGGATATATGCCTGAAATATCCGTTAGGCCATAAAATGGGCCAAGCCAAATTATATTATTTATTCCTCCATAATGATAGAAAGGCCATCTTTTTTTAATCTTTACCTCCTGGTTCACTATCACATAATTTACAATTCCAGCCAATAACAGGAATTAACATAACATTTGAATAATGCGCCAAACAAACTGACAACTAATCTGGTTGCTTAACTGGAGGCTAAAAATGTTTTACATATCACAGCTAGCACAATATCACCTCCAACACACAAATTACTGCAATCTTGATACTAAAAATGAACAAAGAACTGTTAAAATACACAGATAAAATATTGTAAAAAAACTAAAAGAAAATGCATGGATTCAGTTCCAAAGCGGTAGGTATTACAAGTCTGTAGTGCAGAAATGTGTTCCTTTTCTCTATGCAGTTGAAATAAAATATTATAAGTAACGTTTCTGTAAGCATCTGTACCTATGCAATAGTACAACTCTCTAAGGATTTAGTTGAAATGCTGTTGCCACACACATTGGCTGATTTTTCTGTGTGTAATTTTGGGTCACTGGTCGAAATAACAAGCAGCGCTGCGATTGGTAGTAGGTGTCACGAGCCCAGCTCCTTGCAGCTGGCAAGAAACTGGAGTTGTTCGGTCGCCATGTTAGTCCGTGCTTGGGCAACTGCGAAAGTATATGTATTGAGTGGTGGCTCGCAAAATTAAAATCTACATGTAGCGAACATTTTTTCGGACCTTGTTTGCAATTAGAATTTTACGACCACACGCTGAGCTGACATGGTAATGGTCTCTCGGCCATCTGTACCATGCATTGCATGTAACCACGAGATTTAATTAAACAAACTTTACGTAAATGTTGTGTTCAAGTGATGAACTGATATGTTTTGAGAAATTATGCAGGTAGATTTTTTTTTAATACTGCACAAAAATGGCAGTTATAACCAGTGTTTGATAAAGGAAAAAAATAAAAATAAATCTAAAAACTCTATTCGTGAATTCTTTTATTAATGCAAAACTATTTTGAAAGTACCAAACAAACTTAACTTCAAAAAGTAATATTAAATGATTCTCAGCACACATCAGAATTCTTCCAAGTGTTTTTATGTATGTGCAATCTAGACCAATTGTGAACTAGCTGAAGGTCTGGGTTGTTACAGTGTGTACAACCTGTCAGTTTTCCCAAGTTGTCAGTTTAGCATAGCCAACACACACAACAAACTAAGCACAACATGAACTGCCGTTATATAATTTCTAGAACAAAACACTTGGGGCCATATCCCATTCGAGAATGGGACCTTTATAACTGATTTTCAGGAGTCTTGCATGTGTTTACAGTTCCTGGGTACGCACAGACGCATTGCGAAATTTGTGTTAAAAGAAGTGTATGCTTTTAAAGTCATCTTTACATCATATTAAAGTATTTTAGTAATTTTGTTACAAAGTGATAGTTATTTGAGTGCTTCATTTAATATAATTGATATATATCTATTGGAAGAAAATCAATATAATAAACAGCAGGTTCAAGGAAATGTTTTTGCATTTTGTAGAAGGGGACATGTAAAAAAAAATGTATATATATATATATATATATGTATATATATATATATATATATATATGTATATATATATATATGTGTATATATATATATATATATGTATATATATATATATATATATGTATGTATGTATATATATATATATGTATATATATATGTATGTATATATATATATATATATATATATATATATATATATATATATATAAAAGTTTAAATGTTGAAAAAGTCAAAGCTATGCATAACAAGCTTTACCTAGACTTTCTCAACGTTAACTTGTTAGTGGTGGAATAAAATGAACAGAACTTTCTTTATGATTTTGTAAATTTCATCAGTCATTTTATTCTGAGAAAAAGACATATGTCCCGGACTGACAAATCTGAAAATCAGGGTTTGTGAGAATGCATTTTGCAGTACATTAAATGTTGGTGAAAAACAAGTGCGTGTTTGTAGACTACGCTTTTACAGAGGAGAAACTTAAAACTGAAAACAGCATTGGAGACCACAAATTCCACTATTTTGAAGCTGGAAGGAAGGCTGTAAAATATTTCATGAGAGACTTGTTAAGTGACTCACTGGTACTTCTAAAACATGCTTGTATTTACTTCAGAGTATAATCTCAGTTTGTGACTCCAGCTGTAGAAAAGTGTTCCAAGTACATATAGTTAAGAGCTGAAATTTGAAAGCAGGGGACTAATCTTGTAAAATGAATTTATATTGCACAGGAAGAGAAGTGTGAATTACTCTCTCTATTAAGAGAGGTAGAAGACAGGAATCACTTATTACCTCAGATCTCTGTTCAAGCAGCGTAATATTGCAAACAATTTTATACTTACAATTTTACCACTTGTGAATCAACCTCTACAGATAGTTTTCATCTACACCAGGACTGAAGACAACATTGCAAAAAGGTTCTGCACAGGGCATAAGAGGTATTCTACCGATTACAGACTACCCAAAAAATTTCCATAGCAAGGCTCTTCGTAGAAGGGTGTGAAGGGCAGAATAAAAATTCAGCAATGATTTGTAACCTGAGTTATTGGCTGACTAAGTGGGCACCATCTAGTGTACAAAGGTTCAAGTTTTTTCACCAGTGGTAAGACTGCATTCCTCGTAACAGGTATTGGAAGAACTGAAACTGAAATTCGAGACCAGGATACTATAGGTTCACCTAAAAAATACTCTTAATTTTTTGCAAATCACAAAACCATTATGAAGTAGGGTCATGACAGTCTCATTTTTGCTTGTAGGAAAGTGCATGAGACAACATGAAAAAGACCAGCAGTAGCTCTTCCAAGTTTTCTTATGTTAAATGGTTTTAGATCTCCCGAGGAAAGACTGAGAGCTTCAGTTCTCCTGCGGGGTGACCATGGTATCATATTAACACTGATGTACCAAAAAAGGCATTGAAAACAAAAAGTAACATCAACTCACCATTAAGACTAGAGTTCTTGTGAAACAACAAATTGCATGTGTAAAAAACCTGTTAATTTTGCATCTTGGTGATGCTTGGGGAATAGTACAAGATTTCAAATTCTACCACAAAAATTATTCAACGCAGTGAAACCCATGCAGATCAATAGAATAACTTGAAGGTGGTATGATGGAAGATGCAAAAGAAACTTACAAACACACTTTAATTAATAAATAATGAATGCTCATACTCTAGCAGAATGTGTAATTATGTGACTAAATATGTAGGCCTAAATATGATTTATTTTCTTCACTTTGCTATCAGACTGTCTTTAATCTATCCTTTTTTTGTGCCTAAAATAACTCTTGTCCATGCTTTTGTTCTAAAAAAACTCTGGTCTGAACTTATATAATTAATGCCAAGTAATAAAGACTTATTAGTTGAACCTAAGAAACAAAATGAAATAAATTATTAGATACAAAATCAACCTTTACCATTACTGACCAACAGTTACATTTTTGATTTGTGACATAAAATTAACTCATACACAGAAGACCTTCTGGAAATAAGCTCCTCATTTCTTTGATGTGTTTATTAGACAATTAAATATGCAAGATTTTAAATATTTGCTTGCAATTTTAATTTAATAGATTTAATTTGATTTGTTAGTTGATTAGGATCAATTCATATTTTGATGCTTCTTAAAGTGGTCTCATGGTTATGTAGAATTTTATAATTATATTAGATATGGTTCGCTTTCAATTGGGCTTTCACCCGGTGGCAGTAAGTCCTCCCCTTTCAATCACAACCCCCCCCCCCCCCCCCCCAAACCTTAGTCTTCTACGCAGATCCCTTGCATCTCTCTCCCATAGCATTCCTTAATCCAGCCCATTCCGCTCCCTCCCTGACCTCCCAAGGAAAGCATTCCTACCTCTTTCGTTTGCCTCCATTCTCTATGGAGCTTCCACCCATGATCTCTCCGCCCTTTATACCCACCTCCGTGCATCCTAGTCCCCAGCTGTTTCCAGCCCCCCTCACCCTTTGTTACCTTATAAAAGTCTTACTAACCTTTCCACCCTTCTCCACCCTTGTAATGTTTCCCACCCTGGTTCATTAATCATCTCAGTCAGACTGTGCAGTTCTCCCTCTGGCCCTTCGTTTCTCCTCCACACACGCATCACCCACCTAACCGCTCTACGCTGCACCTTGTCTAGCTCCCTTACCTCGGTCACTAGGTAGGGGTCCCACATCACAGCTTTTTTCAAAGCAGATGTCGTGTGAATTTGTATGAAATTGCACATTTATAATATTTCAACAAATTCATTGCATGTCACAAATTTTTCCCATGTAAATATCTGCACTATGTCGCACTAATTCCAAATATATATAAAGCTACAGGAATGTGTTCTTGATATATTTACCAAGAAAACTTGTATTTATCAAGAGCATCTCAAACGTGGAAGAAGGGAAACAATATAAAATTTTGAAATACCGACTTATTCAGGTCTGCATCTTGTGGATCATTAAACAGAAGGGAAAAATGAGAAGTTAGTAAATAAGAAACAGCTATTTCTCATGGTTTGTCATTTGAAGTTAGAGTGATAACAATAGCTTCTTTTTAAATTGTTTTAGCACACTTCAGAAAGATATATTTTGGTACTTATGAACTATCAAATCTGGCCAGCAAACAAAAAAATTTTAATTTAAAAAAACTTTTAAACTTCTTATCCTTAAAATAGAGCTTTATGTAAGAATGTCTGAGATTTGTTTTAGAAAATTCTGAATGATTTAAAAGGATCACATTCCTTTGTGTGCCGGATGTTGCGAGGGAGTCCTCAGCGAAGCATCAGTAAAGGGCACTGAGTACAGTGGGACGTAGAAAAGGCGCATCTCAGAATTCCACAAAAGAGAACAAAGAAAGGCAGCCCAGAGGGAAAAAAATGGAAGCAAAAAATGGCAGCCGGAAAAGCAAAAAGTTTAAAACAAACTAGAAATTTTAAGTTTAGCTTCGAATGGTGTGTTATACATACTCCTGTGGGGCAATATCCTGTAGTTACATCCTTGGTGGGTCGAGAAAGCACAGAGAAGTTGACTAAAAGGTAGACACCGTAGGTTTGAACTTCCGAGCGGTTGCAGAGAGACTGCCTGGAGGGGGCTGGTGAATCACATAGTTTAAGAAGGCGCTTGAGTCGAGAAGAGGATGGGGCCTGACTGTGGCCACAAGATGGCGTACAGGGTGCGAAAGCAAGCATGAAGGCAAGGCCAAGTAGTTTTAACTTTGGCCGACACAAAGAGCACAGAGGCTGTGCAGAGCAACGCAGGCTACCAAAGGTATCTCAGGGGAAAAGGAGGGATAACTTAATATATACTTGGACACCCAACAGGTGTCGTGGCACCACAAAAGGCAGGAGAAAGCCCAGTTCAAGGGCCACTTGGGACCTTACATTTTCTGTAGGCGCAGAGATTCTGAAACGCAGCTGACTCAGCGTGGGATAAGGGACTGGGTGGACACAGCCGCCCAGCACTAAAAAACTAGCAGTGTTCGAGCCGCTTGCGTACAATTAAAGTTGAACAGGAGCATTTTGAATGCAATAATAGAACAGTTTTAAATTATGAACCCCTGAAAAGCATAACCATATTAACTTTACAATGTACTTTATGAAAAAATTAACTACTTGGTGGTGCATCCAGCCACATTAACCATTCATAGTGTCTCCAGAAAAGTTTTTTTAATGACTTTTACATTCTCCATTGTTTTTGAGAATGTTTTAGTTTTAGTTTGATTGATTGCATTGTCAATTAGGTGATCATAAAGGTAATGTCAGACACATTGTAAAACATTAAAATGTATGAATTTTTGCAAAATGGCTTTTTGTTGGGTCTGAATTCTAGAAAATGTATTAGTTTTAAAGGGCTTTGCAGTCAAGGAAAGTTATGTGGTTAACAAATTAAAAATGAAATACTATTCATAGACAATTAAGATATTTTAATGATTTTAGCATAAAATATTTTTCTGTATTTAATGAATTTTACTACACAAATTCACTGTTTGCATCAGCATCTGAGATTAAGATGTTGAGTTTCAAAAATACCCTCTTGTTGGATAATATTTGCAACAATAAAAGTTCCAAAAATTGTTATTTCCAGTTTTTTCCCCATGAAAAAGCTGCTAATCAACAATTACCCTATTTAACCAAGTACCATAACCATAGAACATGCCTGCCCATGGCAGCTGTATGCATATATAAACTCCAGGGTAATTCTGAGAACCACATTTCTGAACAAAAATATATAAATTACAAAATGCTTTTAATTTACTTCCTCACATGCTTTACAATCATTCTCTCAGGGCACACTGAGATACTTCAAATGAGTTTACTGGTCGTTCACCCTTTTACATAGTGATTAGGTTAGGTTACATATTACAAATACTGTAATCATTGGGTTAAGTTAGCTATTAGGCCTATATTTTTAATACTTTATAATAGTGTGGATGGTTGGTTGGGTTAGCAACATTGAGAATACCTTATAATAATGTGGAAGGTTGGTTAAATTTATTTAACTACATTAAAAATAGAGTAAAACCGTTTGAAATATTGGTTAAGAAGTCAAACCAAACTGTTTCTAACTTAGCCTAACCAACCGTCCTTACTATTTTAAAGTATTGTTTATGTAGCTCACCAAACATTCACATATTTTGGGATGTACATAGCTAACCTAACTTAACCAAACATTCTTATGATTTGATGGTATTTTTGATATACCTTAAATTGCCACTCCTTAAAATGTTCAATTACTGGTAAACTGCTTGAAGTACCACAACGTCCTCTTAGAAAGGGATGGAAAAAACATGTCAACAATGAGAAAAAAATATTTTGAAATTTTTACTGTAACTTTCACAGAAAACTGGCTCTCCTTCAGAATTACCAATTCCACTTTAAAGTAAAATGAGTGACAATGGCAGTTTTGAGACGAATAACTGTGAATCTCTGCACTTAGCCTACTATCCATACATTTGGCCTAATTTCTTCGTGGCAAACCACAGCTTCTAAAAGATCACATACTACTTTTAACTACACAAAACATTGTAGTAAACACCATACCGTTTAATTAAACGCCAGTAATAGGCCATATATCACACAAATATGCGAGCCGATTGCACAGACACAACCTGTGTTGTATTTACTCACCATATAATTTACTCAATTCACACAGGTTCAGGCTAATGAGTCTCAACGACAATTCGCTAATAATGGTTCTTCTAGAGCACACACATTTCAATTCTTAAATATAAAGGGGGTATAATTTTATTTCGCTTATTATTCAAACGCACTGTTACAGATTCACGTTAGAGGTATTGGCCCTTTGTCCATAGATATGACAAACGAAAACCTGGCTACACGTAAAGCATGGAGTTAGGAATTGTCAGCAGACGGTATGCTGTAACATTACTGTAGGCATTAACATCGTGTTGGCGACGGAGTGTGTTGGTAGGGCATTGTCGACCTGCTACCTAGCTTGGAACTGATCTGGAACAGTTGGATGGTAGAAGTGTGCCTCGTTGGCAGTATGTCTGCGATAGGGAGGCACCGGCACAGCTTCGGCAGCCTGATGGACAACCAGAAAATGCCCGGTGTCGCATTATTGAGATGCGGCACTTTGCCTGTAGCCTTCTCGGCAGCTGGGAGCGGCGTCGTCATCGGCGCAGATCTTTGGAGGCGGTACATGCCACCACAGTGTCAGGGCCCTACTGGATTATCTGGTAGTATGGTGCAGTGAAGATGAAGCTGTCCAACTTCCCTCTAACAACTTGTGGAACAGTGGGTGGTAGTGTCATCAGGGGTAGTGCAGGTGCAAAGGGGTGGTTTGACACTACATCAGCGACCTGTTAGTCGGCCAAAAAGTGCGGAGATGCGATGTGGTGGCGAGGCAGCACCACACCAGCATCTTTCCCAATGGCTGAGGGTGGCAACATCAAGGGCAGTGGCACTGCACCAGGAACATGCTGCCTTACCTGGCAGTATGGCTGGGTGATGGTGATGGAGCCTGATGTCACACTAGCAACCTGCAAGAGAGCTGGGGGCGGTGGCATCGGGAATTGCAATCCTGACAAGGTACTGGCCATCACTACCTCGGCGGTCTGCTGACTAACCGAAATATGTGGCGAAACGGCATATTTGCGATGCCGTACCTCGCCAGCAGCTTTCTCAGCTAACGGTGGCAGCGGTGTCGGAGGTGGCCCATATGTGGCATCCTGACTGATCCATCTGATCTCTTCACTTCAATCGTACTAGAGAGGCAGTACGAACAAGGACTCTTCCGCAGGTGATTATAAACACACACCTGGTGGTGGTGGTGGCAGACTGTTGGCTGGCGATGATTTGCGGCGGCAGTATGGATCATATGGCTGTGCCACTGGGTGGAAGTGATATGTTTTGCAACTTGTCTGTATCGGGCAGTGTCAATGTTATCTGCGTGGTGAAAACCGGCATCATGAACAGTCCAGTGGGCCTATTCTTAACGCTGTCGGAAAAATTCAGTGAGCAGAATGACTTGACTCCGAAAGAGATTTGCTAAAATATAATCTTGAACACATTGACGTCCCTCGGCTTGAGGCCCCCGATTCCCTGCTTGCGTGACTGTCCAGTTATGCCCGTACTGCTCTCGTCGGTGAGGTGTGGGTCCAGGCCAACGTGGCCGGGACCGGGAACTGCGGGACCTGGAGGGAGGAGTTAGGTGAAGAGGGATAGTGGTAGACTGTTCCAAGGATAACTCGGCGTTGACGATTTCACGAGCCTCTTTTATTGACGTTTTGGAGCCTGCCGCAACCTGGCGGAACCGTCGCGGAACAAGCGCCCTTCCCGCGGCGACCCGGACTCCCATAAAACCGTACTGTCCGTTAGGACGTCCTGACACGGATTGGGAATTTTCCAACGTAATACTGACCCCGTTTAAGGTTACTCCGTGAAGAAGCGCAATACGTGCGCGGCCTGTTACGTAACGTTTTGTAAGACGATAAAGGTTCTGAGACCCGTAATTGCATGTCCGCGTTCTGGAACTCTCGGCGGGTAACGTCACTCGAAAACTCGTAAATTCAGTAAGGCGGCGAATGACTCGCGGAGGCAGCTTAACTGCCGCGACAACCCGTGAACTAGAAACGTAAGACTGGCCACGAGCTCAAGGTAGGAGCTTCGCGAGCAGCGCGGAGCGGCGTATACGACTGTCCTCGTTTGAGCCCTGAACACGACTGCCCTTCCCCGCCCGCCAGCGGGCCGGAGCTCGCGGGCTGCGGGGGAGGGGAAGAGAAATAGGCTGGCGTGGGAGAGGTCCCGCCCCGCGGCGCGCCAGGCTGCAATTACATACTAGCACACTTGAGAAAACACAGAATATTTACACAGCTAAACGAAACATTAATCAACAGCAAATTTACAGAATTAATAAATTATGATTACATTATTTACATACTCGTTGAGGCCCGTGACCATTTGGGAAAATATACAAACACAGAATTATTATTGCACAAAAGAAGCCACTGGCATGCTAGGGCGCACGCGGGTGCATCCCTGGCCGATGCACTGCACTAATGGTTGCACTGGGGAAACAAGAGAGGACGTTGACGAGGCATAATGGCCTGAAGGAGCCGAGGAGACACTTGGGTCGACGTCAACATGCTAGTGGAATTAAATATCAGATTATGTGGCAACCTGTCGGAATTTTTCCACCACCTTTGCTGGTGGAATATTCCGATAGAGATTCGAAAGTTAATTCATTGGAATATGTTTTGGTACTAAAATACATTAAAATCATGTGGATGGTTGGTTAAGTTAGGTTTGCTACATTAAAATTTTGTAAAATAGTACCGATGGCTAGTTATATTATGTTAGCTACTTTTAAAACCAACAATAACTTGGCGACATCCATCAGTGCTCCCCCTAGTCACAAACAAAAGGTTTTAAGGTAGATTGAGTATATTTACCAGAATTAATAAGATCAGTTGCAACAAAGATGAATGCTCCCCACACAACGATGTGTCAGCCGTGGATCGCAGCCTGATGAAAACTGCCGGAGAAGAGATTGTGAAGGGAGGGGGTATAAACAGCTCTGTGTTGTGCCAACATGCAAACAAAAAAATTAATACTTTTATGAGAAACTTACAAACTAAACATATTGCACTTCTCTTGAATAAATTTCTTGATTGGAAACCCAATGGCTGCATATTTAAAAGTGCTGTATAATTTTCCTTTAAATATCAGTTGAAAGCATGAGTCAAACAGCTATTGTTTATTTGCTGTAACTACTCTGTTTAATTTCAACATTAGAAATTACAATCAGTGGACAAAATGAATGAACTTAGGAAATTATAAGGAGAATAAAGGGTAAATAACACATGGCACTGATAGTTACATGCGTGGTGACACTTATTGTTTTGGACTCGTGCGTGCAGGTTGGAGAACGTTTTTGTTAGCAGGGACTGGTACTTGTCGGAGTGGGGACCAGCATGTCAGCTATTGTCTCGGCCGAGACCTCACAGTGTGCACATCACAGGCAGCGATTACTCTGCCCAAGGGTTTATTGCCTCTGACGTTGTGGAAGGGTAGTGAAATTCATTGTGTGTGCTGGAAAAATGTAGGCAGCGAATGTCTGAAACCCAGAGCATCCCACGAGTGGCAGATTGTGGAGGCCCCAGCTCGAACGACCAGTTGGGGTAGTCAGGAATATCAAATACTGACTCATGGATCAGAACAGCAGTAATTTTCACAACTTGGGCAACCTAGAGAACAATCAATACTCGCCTGAAGTGGATGTCGGAGATGGTGCAAGCCTCTTTAAGGGCTCGCTATGTCTCAGACCGAAAAGTGGGTGCAAATCAAAATCTGTGGCATAGTCAGAAGGTGTACAGTATCGCCCTGGCCTCACATCCTTACTGGGGTGTTGTTGGCTGTTGAAGAAAGAAGTAGACGGCGAGAAGTGACGATGCAACAGAGAACTGCCCGACTACGAAAGCGAGGTGGCTCGTGAAGTGTTTTCTGGGTGGTCTGCAGGCTGGTGAGAATTCGTGCCATGGCCATCAGGCACACTGCAGTCGTTAAGTGCCTGAGCTGCCACAAGGTAGCATATGTGAAATGCAGACCAATGGAGGTGGCAGGGCTGCTATTCGGAGTGTATGCGGGAAGCATGGCTACTGGTGAAGGATTCATAGGTGACCCGAAATAAGCAAGGCTCGAAGTGTGGCCCTGTGTTCCGGAATTACCGTCGTGTGGACCTATACAGGCCGTGCAGCAGCTCTGTCGCACCTACAATCAGGCTAGCCAGCATATGGCCTTTCCATTGCATATACCTGATGCGCTCAAGGCTTTAGAGCCAGTAAAAACCACCTACAGTCACTGTGGCCCAGTGACTGTAGGACATACTTCTTCCATCATGACTCACTGCCACCCCCCGGGCCTTTGGGTGGGTATTAGTTGCAAATAACTTCGAGCAGCAGGTTTCTCCAGTGCGATTGATGGTTTACTGCTGCATCCTAATTTTGCTAAGTCCCTTTGCCTGCGGGGGCACTAATTGGCTGTGCCTCTGCAGTCTTTCTTCATGCTTAGATACAAACCACCTCACGCTTCGCCCCCCCCCCCCCCTCTTCCAAGAGAGAAAACTTAGCATTGGCATTTTATAGACTTTCAATATAATCATATAGTTTTGTGCCGGAAATTAGGCATTTCGTCACCTTTTTTAAATTTTTCTATAATTTTAAATTTTTTTTGGGATTTCTTATTTTTTTATTTATCTGGTTGTTAATGGGGGTGATTTACTTTTTGTTAGGCCGGTGTACGCCACGTATTTAAACTTTGTGCCAGTGGACCGAAGCCCCTTCCCAGGGGGCCAATCTGATATTTTGCTGTCTAATGTGGACATGGTCAGCCCGGTTGAAATTTCTCTCGCCTGCAGTCACGTCCCGAGTTTGTAATATTTTTTATCTTAATGACCAAAATCGCATAGAGCAGCTTCTGGCCTGCGAGCTGCTTCTTCTTAGAGGGTTGCTGAGAATAGCAAGTCTCCTCACGAAGCAGTCTCCAGTGGACCGAAGTTCTCAAGCTAGTGGCATTTTCTGTCCCCCCCTTCCTCTCTCTCCACCTCACATTAGTTCTGAGAAATCAAGCTAGGAGAAGTGATCTGACGGCACAATGGCCTAATACAAGGACCTTCTCCCTGGTCCGACAGAGACGTCCCCGACATCTAGCGGCGAAAAAAGTAACTGCGGGCCTGGTCGCCAGTGTGCAGAGCTCACCCTCGTGACACCTGGTGGCAAGTCAGCTCACTGCCTCAGTTAGTTCCCCTTTACGCCACTTGAGAGCAGCGCCGCGGCGCCCTTAAGCCCTATGCTTCCTTCTCGCGGCCTGTTGAAGTCGATTCTTTGTAGCTTCCTGTTACCGCCGGTAGAGAGCGCGCATGTCGTGTTGTTGTCACGCCCGCCTCGGGCACCTCCGCATGTTTTCGGTCCTGAGCCAAACCTTCCCCCCCTTTTTTCTTAGGGCTGAGCACCCGATTTAATTAGAAGCTTTGACCGCAATCGCCGGCACTTAGTTCTCCGAGCTCGGCTACTGACCACGTCTTCTCGGCGTCCTCTGTGCTAAGAGGCTTTTCGCGGCAACGGCGAATTCGTGTGCACAAGAATGTAGTCAGCTTGCTTTAGGGATGTGATCCCAGTGATACAGTAGCCAGTCAGATGTAGTATTTAGAAGAAGTCGTGTTTAGTTAAATTTTTTTATTTTTTTATTTTCCTAAAAATTTTAGTTTCTTCCGCGCATCCCCGAATTCTCGGTACGCACCATCCTGATGTCGACGCGAGACACCTCGCGAGCCCTTATTTCACACCCTGTTTGGTGAGTAATCCAGCCTTTTTTTTTTCTTCCCCAACTTCCCGTTTGTTGGTCTTTCGCGCCGACTGTATATGACTGTCTGGAAGCAGGTCTAATTCGTTTTGAATTTGGGCTGTGTTTCAGACATGGTCAAATTTTCCGGGGAGAGAAATTGCTCCCCGCATGATCTTCGGGACCTGCACCTGATTTCCCCCTTTAGAAGAGTTTTCCTCTCGGTCCGACGTCATCCTGGGAAGACCCGGGTGATACGAGCTATATATATATATATATATATATATATATATATATATATATATATATATATATATATATATAAAGCCCGACCCGGCTTCGCACGGCTATACTAATGGAAAAAGAATTATGCCACATCTCCCATTTACAGTAATGGTAAATAATAAAAAATTCCGTGAAAATTTATTACAATGCTGTATAATGTACCGATGGTTTCCCGACTCGTGCACGCAACATAAAACTGATGTACCCGTACTTCGCTACGGCAGTCTACAGGCAGATCACTCTTGCGCCGCTCATAATACATGCTCCTCGTTGTGGGTACGCCACTGCCGCGCGATGCCCGTTGCCATGGAGACGCAGAAGGCATGAACAATTCAAAATACTGTTCTCATGCAGACAAAGTACCCACTGTTGCCTGGTTTTAACCACCTATGCTATGGGATCTAATTTTCGGAAAATGTCATCCTGCGTAACATAAGGAACATTACTGTGAAGTTTCAAGTCTGTAAAATATATATACTTGAAAAAAAAGGGCAATTTTTGATATTTAAAGTACTTGCAAAATTTCAACGGTGATGAGGACTGCACTAACAATGAAATAGCCGTTGCCATAGAGACGAATGAAGCATCAACAAAGCAACAGCCGTTGCCATGGTGATTTCCTACCAAAAACTGGAAATAAAAAAAAAATTTAGGGGTGGACTACCATTTAGGGGGATGAAAAATAGATGTTGGCCGATTCTCATAGATACCGGATAAGCACAAAAAATTTCATCAAAATCGGTCAAGCCGTTTCGGAGGAGTATGGCAACGAAAACTGTGACACGAGAATTTTATATATTATATATATATATATATATTCCACTTGCAGAGAAGGAACTAAATTATTAAAAAAGATACCAGCGAGCAGTGCTTTAAGAACGTAATCCCAGGAACATGTAAAATCAAGGAAACTCATGTATATGTAATCGTTGGGAGAATCAAATTTTGGTGCAATTTTTAAATTTTTGTTTATGTAATCATTTATTTGTTAAGGTGTAATATGTATTGTTTGAAATAATCCCAGGGCATCCCCTTAACTTTGTTACTTACTAAGATCTTTATTGTCATGTTGAAATAATGCGAAAACAAAATCTCTTAATAATAAACCAGGAAAACCTATAGACCAAGCTACCGATGTAGTGTATTTATTTATCAAATACCTTCTTCATTTTATAGATCCACGAACTCCCCAAGGTACTAGTGTGCAGAGAGTGTAAATTTTATCTTGTTCACCGCCTCGTGTCCCTTCTGGTAATTAACCTTAATTTTCTTAATATTTTGCCCAGCAGTTTCCAAGGTGTTTTTAATTAATTAAAAATAATATAGTTTTTGGGCACGAGGGGCGTTACAGTTTTTACCTGGCACGCATCATTTCCTCCAGTCAAATCACTCCCTTTTTTCTGGACACACAAACATTTCGGTTGTGTGGTACTGGCATCAGCATGGAAGGGCTGTATTCTAAATATAAAAAAAATAATTTATTGTAAAATTTATGCCATAATTTTAATGGCCAATAATTTTTAAGTCGCCCTTCGCAATTGAATTAGTGAATTAATAAAAACAAATCTTCGTGCCCATTAACTGATAATGTTACCATCTAAATAACCAATTATTTCATTGGAAAAATAACTGCCATAACTGGTACATATTGGAAAATAACCATTTCGCTCATCCCCAGCAGCTATCTCCGATTTATATTGGCAGGCAATGTTTACTGTTCAGGCAGTGAAATCTAGCCGCGGGTGCAGAAAGGATATGTGTGATTCGCATCCAGGAATTTTGGTATCTGAAAGTGAATATATTATTGATCTGTTTAATATCACGTGCAGCTTTATGTTAAAGAATGTTACGTAAATTACGTGTCCTGGTTTCTTATTATAATTTAATTTTGACGTCGTCCCGACCATGGCCTCTAAGCCCGTACTCCGCACTGCTAGTACCAGATCCCGTTTTCGGATCGCACCCCTAGCCCAGCGGGAATGAGTTGACGCCACTCCCACTGCCTGTCTAAGTTTTTTAAGTAGTTATTAATTTGAAAAGTGATCTCAGGGATTTTAACGGGGGTTCGGCCTCGTGGCTGCAGGCAGGAGCGCGTCGTAGTTCGAAACCTACCCGGGCTGTTCAGGCCACCCAGGATGCCTTATGAATAAATAATAAACTGGTTAACACGACACTGCACTTTATTGAGAATCGTTACACAAACTGGTCCAAGTACTGGCCGCGTCTATTGTCTGACCATCGCGGCACGCGAGTCTCTATGCGTAGTTGATGCGCGCGGCCAGGATAGGTTGTAAAGTGGTATGTAGGGACTTATACAGTGGCCGATTATCAACGTGAAAGATGCGGCGGATAGTCACGGAGTTGCAATGCTGCCGCAGTTTATGCAGAGATTGACGTTATTATGTAAGACAGCACGTACGAATAAATGTTATAGTTAGTTGCAATCTAGCCTGTTGCAAAATATTAAAGTCCCGAATAGTCCGTAAGTCCGGTTAGATACAAACATACAAGTTACAGTAACTTATTAAACAGTTATGATGTGGTTAGATTACACGTAGATGTTACACATTTAAATTAGATGAAAGTTAAATATGTAGATGAACGAATTAGAACTCGACACACGAGGCTGGCTAGGAGCCTTTGACGAGAATGATTACTTGGCTTCGAAGCCTGAAAACTGCGTAAAACTCATTTACGCTGTCCTTAAACTCTGGACAGGAAAATTACGTAAAGAGTTGAAAATCTCCCTGTTGGGAATAAATGATTAGTTAACGAGTCGCACGAAAAGGCATGCGACTGAGTGGGGTCGGCGCAGAGCTGGTAAAAGGATTTGAAGAACTTACACTATTGCTGAGACTTGGATGTAGCGCGAAAGTTGAAGGCTCTGCGTTCGCGGAATGACCGACCCCTGCGAGCTCCCGACGGTAACTGAGCGCGAGGGCGCCCTGCGACCTCGCGCCTAGACATGTGAAGTGCGGGAAAACAGCTCCAACCAGTTTTGAACTTAAAGGACATATTTCACAATATATGATTATTGGACAATTGTACATAATTTCCCTTGAATTAATCATCTTTTAATTGTTATTAATTTGGTTGTTTTTGATTTAAAAGAATAATTACTGCTTTAGTTTAGCGCATTGCCACACCCCGCCGGGTGCTGTCGTCGCCTTGGTGTTCATCGCGGTGCACTGTCACCTACTCGGCGGACATCACGCTCGGGCGTGTTCGATGCACTTAAGAGTAAGTGTTGTTGTGACATAACGGCCTGTGCGAACCAGAGGGAGCACCGGCGGTTGGCGTCAGAGTCAGGCGAGCACCTCGGGCGTGACCCCACTAGACTCAAATAAACTTCAGGGCACGAAATCCCGGAGGCTCGACCCCATAAAACAATTAAGGAACAAGACATTAGGACACAATTATTAATTCACAGGCATTAAACAAGTGCGTCGTAGCTACTCCGTGCGAGCACCGCACGCAGGGAGTAGACAACGAACCTCATTACATGTCACCGCAGCCACTGGCCTTAATTAAAGTGCCCGTGACAATGATCGAGTCAGATTTGGAAAAATCCAACTAAAACAGTTTACAGTGAGACAATATGTTGCCGTCTGCCGCGGTCTCGTGTTCGAGGTCGGGCGCAGGTCCTAGCAGGGTGGCTGGCTTTCTTAGAGATTTCTGTTCCGGGAGGGCGCCAGGCTAGCTCGGTGTCTAACCGTGTGATGGTCGTGGGTTCATTGCCCCAGCGTGGCCCGCTAGAACCGTCGTCGGTGATGGAATTTGTTTCCTGATTAGGTTGGGTTGTTTAGGTTAATTTACATACACTGTTCTGGTTGTTCTACGGGTCGCACGTCGCGCACGGGAGGTGCGGGGTGGACGTTTTATTGTTCATGATTTACACTGGTTCATTACATTGGGCGCGAGGTCTACTCGGCGGTACATGACTGCCAATGAGGAGTCGGAACACGTAGAAGTTTTGATTACACTTGACATCGTACGGCCGAAGGCCACCCCAAAGCCCGACCTGCACCCGCCAGTACTCGGCTCCGCTAACGGAACGCGCCCCTAGCCATGACCCACCCGAGTCAGGCGAGCCACCAGCAACCAAGGTAGAACCCCCCCCCCCCAAATAAACAGACCGTCATCGCACCCAATCACGATATAAAAACAAGCAAAGATTATTAAACAGTATTATGTATACATTAACAGTCAATTAACAAAAGTGCGATGTAGGAGTGCCCGGACACTCACGTGTGTTAATACGTCAAGACATGTGTGAGTAGCCCCCTGGCGGCCTTCTGCCCAAATTAATCAATTAGATAATGTGACATAATTATTCATCCCTTGTTTTACGTTTTTTACCCCCACCAGAGCAATCCGGCAAGAAACGAACAGTCGCTGGTGTGACGTAGCATTTAAATGAAATAATTCCTAAAAACAATAACTTCAATTTGTAGAAGGGACAAATGACATTAGTTCAACTTTAATAATTACTGTAAGAATTTAACGTCATTAAATTCTAATATTTAACATGTCACATAGAAAATAACGTAATGAGGTCAACCCTGGCGCGAGGGCCACCGAGCCTCGGTCGGGCGCCATGACATGACGCCAGTACAGCGCGACTCGTGGACCGGGGCGGACGCATGTCCCACGGAGAGGCATCATCCTTTGTCCACACCGAGTTCACTTCTGGTAAATATAGTCACTTCTTAAAACCTTTTTTCTACTAACCTCTCCGTGCGTACCCGGTCCAGTTTTCGGTCCAGGACCTAATCCGGCCGCATAAATTTAAACCCCCCCCCCCTGCACCACACTTGGTCCACGGGGTAGGTTCAGCATCCGGCACTGGCCGTCTCCCGAGGAACAGAACTTTCGTTAATCAGTCGCTCCGGCGCTGACACCACCCGCAAGGGGAAATTTTGAACGAATTTAGCTGCGGTCCGCGCTCCATTACCGTGGACGCGAGCACCGCCTTAATACGTAGACTTACGGGATTGGCCGCCTCCAATCACCCTCACCCATCGTGTGAGTAACCAGGCCCAGAAACGCCTAGTGCCACGCACACTCGTGTAACATTTCTTTTATAAACTTGTGCAACGCACCCTCGTGTAACATTTCCTTTGTAAATTTGTGCAACGCACCCTCGTGTAACATTTCCTTCGCAAAACTGTGTAACGCACCCTCGTGTAACATTTCTTTTGTAAACTTGTGCAACGTTCTGTTAAGTAACTTTCAGACTCGTTTCTGTGTAATTGTGTAACCAACGGCGCTACACCGGAACCACAGTCGCCTGAATAAATGACGCACGTCATCTATTGCCTCATTTCAGCGTACGATTACTTGACCCTACGATTCCCAACCACCGCCGAGTAGGGAATTCCTTACACCCACGCAACATCGCCGATGGTCCTAGTGGGCCACGCAGGGCAACCGACCCCACGACCCACCTATTGGTTAGACACCGAGCTAGCCTGGCGCCCACCCGGACAAACTACCTTCGCCACAGCCATCCCCACTAGGATCCGCACCGGGACTCGAACCCGAGACCCCGGACGACGGCATTTGGCGCCCAACGTGGGGCGAAGATAGAAAAATCAAGATTTTCTCTACACAAAATTTCAAGAACTCCCACGAAAACACGAAAAAATTGAGCCATTATTAAGTTATAATTTTTTTTCACGGCCAGACCAAGCCACAGCACGGACATGGGACGGCCATTTTGCACAGGCAAAAGTAATTAGGGTCAGACAGGCCGGCGCGACGAAGCAAGCGGACAAAGGGGTTTTTACCCCCCCCCCCCAAAGCACGGCACTCCAGCGCCATCCGCGACGCAGAAGCCTACGTCACAGCCCGACCCCCCTCTCCGCAGCGGCCATCATCGGCCTCCGCTTTGTGCGAGTGTCCGGGCACCCTCGCCCGTTGCCTCGCACGCTCATCCGTACCCCCTCCCCAACGCGGACAGTTTTCGACCTCCGCTTTGTGCGGCTGTCCGGGCGCTCTCGGCCGTCGCTGCGCACAACGATCTGCGCATCACCCCCGCCGCGGCCATTCTCGGCCTCCGTTTTGTGCGGCTGTCCGGGCACCTGCCCAGCCGGCGAGCGCAGCCTCGCGCGCAGACTTGCCCCGTGCGCACAGAACCACGAAAACAAGAAATTTATGCCGACCAATGCATCGGGTGTTACCATCTCTGCCCGAGTTGGTACCCACATGGCAGGACCGCCGCGGGGTACGAGTGCGGATATTGCCAAGAGTACCGGCTATATGGAATGACGATGTGTGGAAACCTGTCGTGTCCTGGAGGAAGTAGCATGGGCTACCACTGCGACGAGTGTGCCGGCCTATGGCATCGTAGCTGCACCAACGAGCGTGAAGGGACTTTGAGGCGCGAGTCCTTCACATTCACGTGCGCGCGGTGTACCGCAGAACGAGCCACCCAAGTGCAGTATTCGGAAGCAACGCTAATAATTCCTCCCCTACGATACGCCGCGACGATTCACGACATCGAGACGCCACTCACGCAGACGCATTACGTATAACGAACGCACGCCCCGACGACATCCGCACCGTCACGTACAACCGTCCCAACGCCGACGACCGTCATCCTGCCACCAACAATCCCGCTCCCGTCGCCTCCTGTCCCGGAGCCACCAACCTCGGCATCCCTCGTAGACCTGACGCCTTCCGACCCAAGTCCGGAAACACCGTCACCAGCGAAACCACGCTTCATCAACCTGACGCCACTCACGCCGACGCACTACTCCTCACCAAGGACGTCTTCCGTCCCGACGCCGACGCTCGTCACCCTCTCGCCGCCAATCCTGCTCCCTCCGCCTCCGGGCCCAACGCCACCAGCCAAAACAACCCTCGCAGACCAGACGCCACTCAACATGACTGTGACGACGCTTGACCCGCCGAAGCCGACCGAACGACGCACGACGCCGACCATCCCACCTCAGTCTGTCACGACGTCCCGAACCCGCCTCGTGTCGGAGACACCTCACGACGCCGGGATGGCCTTGCCACCGCACCTGACCACCGTCACCGTGCCGCGAAGGACCATTCCGACGCAACCCGCATCGTCTCCGACACACGCCTCATCCGGGACGCCAGCAGACTCGACACCGACACGTCGCGCCACACCGTCGCCACCGCCTGGCTTCAACGTCAGACAGCCGTCCCCACTGCCACACGAGTACGCGGTCTCAAAAGGGACGCTGGACAACGAAACGCCCAGGGCCACGACGCCGAGACGCCTGTGCGAGGCCCCGCCACCGGGATTCACTCCGCGGTGCCCGCCTGGCTTCGAGGCACAGTGGATGGAGCATGCCAAAACGAGACAGACACGCACGACGCCGACGCAGTCTTCGTCACCGCCTGAAGCAAAATCAAAAACGCTAGAGGCGCCACGACGCCGCCCCTTGCCGGCCTGCCACAGCAGCCGCCGAGGCGAAGCGCATTCAAGCCGCCACAGGCGCCACGACGCCGCCCCTCGGACAGCCTGCCACAGCAGCTGCCAAGACGACGCGCACTCTGCCATCCAGAGGCGCCACGACGCCGCCCCTCGGACAGCCTGCCACAGCAGCTGCCGAAGCGACGCGCACTCTGTGCTCCAGAGGCGCCACGACGCCGCCCCTCGGACAGCCAGCCACAGCAGCTGCCGAAGCGACGCGCACTCTGTGCTCCAGAGGCGCCACGACGCCGCCCCTCGGCCAGCCTGCCACAGCAGCTGCCGAAGCGACACGCACTCTGTGCTCCAGAGGCGCCACGACGCCGCCCCTCGGACAGCCTTCCACAGCAGCTGCCGAAGCGACGCGCACTCTGTGCTCCAGAGGCGCCACGACGCCGCCCCTCGGACAGCCTGCCACAGCAGCTGCCGAAGCGACGCGCACTCTGTGCTCCAGAGGCGCCACGATGCCGC
Source organism: Bacillus rossius redtenbacheri (assembly GCF_032445375.1). NCBI lineage: Eukaryota > Metazoa > Arthropoda > Insecta > Phasmatodea > Bacillidae > Bacillus > Bacillus rossius. Next base: position 5,737,931 of record NC_086331.1, on the reverse strand, counting down.
CCCTCGGACAGCCTGCCACAGCATCTGCCAAGACGACGCACACTCTGTGCTCCAGAGGCGCCACGACACCGCCCCTCGGACAGCCTGCCACAGCAGCTGCCGAAGCGACGCGCCCTCTGTGCTCCAGAGGCGCCACGACGCCGCCCCTCGGCCGGCCTGCCACAGCAGCCGCCGAGGCGACGTGCACTCTGGAGCCCAAAGCCACCGCGCCACAACACCGTGACGTCACCGCGGTTACCGGGTCGCCTGAGCTCCCTGCATCTGCCTGACGCAATGCAGGTCGATGCCACGGTACCTGGAATCCCAACCGCCCCACCAACGCACGTGACCGTCACTCAGACGATGACACCTGTCATCCGTCTGGCACGACGGGCCGCGAAACGCCCGCATGTCGGCAAGGCTGAGCCGGGCCGTGCCGAGCCCCGCCCGCACTTGCTGCCCGCCTGCCGAGAGCCACCTGACCTTGGTCGCCGCCGCCCCTGCCGGCCGGCACCCTGGCCACCTTCGCACCGCCGCACGCTGCGAGACACCGCAGCCACACTCGGAACAACTGTCACCCCCCGAGAACGAGTCCGGGGAGGTGCTTAGGGCACAACCGCAGAACGACCACGCCGACACCACCCCATGGTGACGGAACTGAACGACGAGGACGAGGAGGCCTCTACTCCAAACCCGCCCGGTACACCGGAACGGGAGAGGAGGCTGTACCCATCCACGCCGTACCAGACGCTGAGGGACAACGTCAACAGGCCAGCACCCAGGACGCAGAGCCTACCAGCTGCGGCCATCACGGACACCGCTGAAGCGGTGCTGTTGCCGGAGCTAGGGGCGCCCTCACGTGGCGGAGCCACTCGCGGCGCAAGGTCGGGCTTCTCGCGGGGGGGGGGGGGGGTTGACATCGTACGGCCGAAGGCCACCCCAAAGCCCGACCTGCACCCGCCAGTACTCGGCTCCGCTAACGGAACGCGCCCCTAGCCATGACCCACCCGAGTCAGGCGAGCCACCAGCAACCAAGGTAGAACCCCCCCCCCCCCCCCAAATAAACAGACCGTCATCGCACCCAATCACGATATAAAAACAAGCAAAGATTATTAAACAGTATTATGTATACATTAACAGTCAATTAACAAAAGTGCGACGTAGGAGTGCCCGGACACTCACGTGTGTTAATACGTCAAGACATGTGTGAGTAGCCCCCTGGCGGCCTTCTGCCCAAATTAATCAATTAGATAATGTGACATAATTATTCATCCCTTGTTTTACGTTTTTTACCCCCACCAGAGCAATCCGGCAAGAAACGAACAGTCGCTGGTGTGCCGTAGCATTTAAATGAAATAATTCCTAAAAACAATAACTTCAATTTGTAGAAGGGACAAATGACATTAGTTCAACTTTAATAATTACTGTAAGAATTTAACGTCATTAAATTCTAATATTTAACATGTCACATAGAAAATAACGTAATGAGGTCAACCCTGGCGCGAGGGCCACCGAGCCTCGGTCGGGCGCCATGACATGACGCCAGTACAGCGCGACTCGTGGACCGGGGCGGACGCACGTCCCACGGAGAGGCATCATCCTTTGTCCACACCGAGTTCACTTCTGGTAAATATAGTCACTTCTTAAAACCTTTTTTCTACTAACCTCTCCGTGCGTACCCGGTCCAGTTTTCGGTCCAGGACCTAATCCGGCCGCATAAATTTAAACCCCCCCCCCTGCACCACACTTGGTCCACGGGGTAGGTTCAGCATCCGGCACGGGCCGTCTCCCGAGGAACAGAACTTTCGTTAATCAGTCGCTCCGGTGCTGACACCACCCGCAAGGGGAAATTTTGAACGAATTTAGCTGCGGTCCGCGCTCCATTACCGTGGACGCGAGCACCGCCTTAATACGTAGACTTACGGGATTGGCCGCCTCCAATCACCCTCACCCATCATGTGAGTAACCAGGCCCAGAAACGCCTAGTGCCACGCACACTCGTGTAACATTTCTTTTATAAACTTGTGCAACGCACCCTCGTGTAACATTTCCTTTGTAAACTTGTGCAACGCACCCTCGTGTAACATTTCCTTCGCAAAACTGTGTAACGCACCCTCGTGTAACATTTCTTTTGTAAACTTGTGCAACGTTCTATTAAGTAAATTTCAGACTCGTTTCTGTGTAATTGTGTAATTTTGTATCTTGTGACGTCAACTGTTGTACGACGTGGCGTGTAACCAACGGCGCTACACCCGAACCACAGTCGCCTGAATAAATGACGCACGTCATCTATTGCCTCATTTCAGCGTACGATTACTTGACCCTACGATTCCCAACCACCGCCGAGTAGGGAATTCCTTACACCCACGCAACATCGCCGACGGTCCTAGTGGGCCACGCAGGGCAACCGACCCCACGACCCACCTATTGGTTAGACACCGAGCTAGCCTGGCGCCCACCCGGACAAACTACCTTCGCCACAGCCATCCCCACTAGGATCCGCACCGGGACTCGAACCCGAGACCCCGGATGACGGCACACTTTTATTACAATTACACTTGACAAAATGGCACCCTGTGGTGCTCTTACGTACACGATTACACTCCACACGTTATCTGAGAGGGACACCTGCGTGCCTCTACGTGTGTTTACTTATTAAGCCCTCACGCCAGTCGCAGTTGAGGGAGAGCGTTCGATTAGCGTCGGCTAATCTCGTAATCGGTAAATTGCGATGCGCGGGCCCACCTGTGTGGACCGCGGCTCGCTACTAAATTAAAAACACGTTTAAGCTTGGATGTAGCCTGTGCCTGTGCACTGGGTGATTAACTAAATTCTGGGGTGGCGAGAGACGGCCCGTACCGTATACTGCACGGCCCCACGTAATGCTTTGTGTGGGGCGTGTTAAATTAACGCGGCTGGGTTAGGCCCCACACCGGAAAAAGACCAGGCGCACACGGGGAGTATTTAAAAAAATGTTTCGGTTGTGACTATAATTACCAGATGGACGTTCGGTGAACACAAAGAATGCTGGCTCCCCGTGGGACGTGCGTCCGTCCCGGTCCGCGAGTCGCGCTGTACTGGCGTCTGGCCCTGGCGCGAGGGGAGGGGTGAGCTCCCTGTCGCGCCAGAGTTTCTAAAGTTCCGTTATTCGTAAAAAATTATATTAATAATAAAAAGCAAGTGGCTCTAAATTCATACAATAAAACTTAATGATTAACTTAATATCTATATATGTTTTAGAATTGACATTTAATAAGTTTGTCTAAAATAAGTTTGAATATTAGAGTCAAGCTGGAGACTGTCAGTTTCTTGATAACTACTCCAGTGGCGAATGATAATGCTAATTTGGGGCGGTTTGCGTTACGTCACACGTTTCACTACTGAATTTAGGCTGAAGGCCACAAGGGTTGCACTCACAGCTGTTTTAGTAGAAAGCTACACGTGAGTGACCCGGCACTCCTACGTCGCACTCTATTAATTAGGGGCTTTTGTTTGTTTCTGATTACTTTATTATTGTGTAGGGAATTTTATAGGCACGGGGAGTGCGTTGCATGCGTAATTTAAATGGTTCGCTATTCTCTACCTTGGGCTGCGGTCCGCTCACTTGACTCAGGTGGGCCATGGCTAGGGGTGCTTTCCGTTAGCGGAGCCGAGTACTGGCGGGTGCAGGTCGGTCTTTGGGGTGGCCTTCGGCCGTACAATGTCAATGTTAATAATAAATTTACAGTCGCCAACTTGATGCCACAATTCAAATAATTAAATACTATAAAACAGTTGTTAAGCCTTAAGCACCCAATTACCAGGTGATACCTTTTAATTGAGCACCTGGAATGTGTTTTTAGCTTATAAGAGCAAATTAAGTTGATATAAGTTTTTGGCGCCGACTCACAAAGGAGTTGAAAGTTTCCCTCCCTTGCGAGGCGGCCATGTTCAGCAGTCTCCAACCACTCTGCGCCGGGTCAAGACGTGTGTCCGTGAGCAGCCTTTAATTTTGTTCCACCGATCCTTCACTCTGCACTTGATTTAATAACCAAACTTTTTTAATTCATTGCTGCTCACGTAGACTCGGCGTGTTAATTCGCGGACCCGGGCTTATCTCGACTGTTTCCTTGGTGATTCCGCACCGCGTCGCGGACCACGCAATTTACGGCACTGGCCGACTCCAGCCAACTCATTTTCGTTAAGATCACCGCGCATACGCCTGCCGGCTACAACCTCACGTAAGTGTAGAATAGAATTTAGGACCACGCTCATCGAGACCTCGTAAGACAATTAACTTTCGGCACTGGCCGCCTCCAGCGAACTAGTAATCACGTCCCCGCGAGACTGCCGCGGCAAATTTAGTGTTATGTTAGTGTCGTGCAGGGGCTTAGCCGGTGGTGAGGGGGGAGGAGGGGTGGTTAGGGGTTCAACCCCCCCTCCCTAGCACCAAATCTTTAATTAATTTCTTATTCATCACTCAAACAAATTTCATATTAAAATTAATAAATTTTTACCATTACAATATTTAAATTTAAGTACTGAAAACTGCTAATATAGCACTATTTTACACCTTAAAATCCTAATTTTCCCGGGGGAGGACCCCCGGACCACCCGCTTTAATCTAGGTGGGGGGGGGGGGGGGGGGTATGCTTCTTAACACCCCCCATACACAAATCCTGGCTACGCCACTGGTGTCATATTTTGTTTTGTAATGAGCGTGTATTAATGTAATAGTACAACAGCTCAGACGCAGCATAGCGCATTATCCTAGCTTTTGTAGCGGTTCTGCCACCGCATAGTGTATGTGTAGGGAGTACGTACAGCGTACCCATGCATACCACCGGAGAAGCCCGTGGATTAAAAGCCAATTTAATATAAACCGTGTCGTCTGCGATTATTCCACACTATTCCGTCCTCCACATGGCCGAGCGGTCTCACAGCGAAGTAGGGAGTTCAGGGTAGATTTCCAGCCGCGTACCTGGCAGGGCACGCGGGGGCAGAGTACTCACGACCCATCACCAACGGCCTAGTGTCCCACTAGCCTGGCGCCCCCTGGACAACAGCAGCACCGCGACGCCTGTAGCGCCCGTCAGGTACTTGCCGGGCCTTCTACAGATACCGGGTGACGGCAATTTGCAACATGGATAATATGAGAATGCTTGGATTTGCTTGTTATCGAGGTAGGAGATTTACCAACCACTGGCGAGTACTGACACATGGAGTAAAAACCACTGACAGTAAAGAAGGGAGTCATTTTGGCGGGCCTAGAGAAATGTTTATATTTATCTATCAAATTGTGGCTATAAATTGTTGAAATTTAACAACGTTCAGGTGTAATTCCTGATAATAAATTAATTACTGCTATTATTTATAAGTCACTAGAAAATTTGTAAATAAAAAGTCATTTTTAGAATGGTTAACTAAACATTTTATATATCCCTTCTTTTGTTGAAAAATTGTGCTTATAAATTGCTGGTCAAATGTCATAGATAATCATTTTGTGTTAATATATTTATTTACTAACACTGCCACCAGATGTCGGATACATAGCTAAATTTCATTGGTTGAAATTAACAGTAAGATTTCAATTGTGACCAGATTTCGGACAAGTCATGTGCACAGCCTGCTAGGCACTAGCTTTTTTTAAAAATTCGAACCCAGCCTTATCCATCCTTGAGTATATTCCTAAACAGTTTGACATTGCACCTCCTGTGATAGATAAGCCCACCCCCCACCCCACCAGTACCCACTGGCAGTAACACACTCTCACAGACTGCCCATAAGAATCAAGGATGCTACTCTGTAGTGACAAAATGCAGATTAGATTGTCAATGTGTTCCCTATAGAGGATGTTCATAAATAAATACAATTCAATACTTGATCAATATTAATCTCATCCTAGTGTTCCAAGAGAGACTGCGACACACAGCACGTGTGTTTGCCCCCTCACGGTACCATGATTAGCAAATGCTCTTTATTCTCTTGGTGGCCAAGGGCCTAAATTAATTAATATTGACAACTGAGTGCATAACCAAATATTAACAAAAACCTCTTAAGAGTTAGCTTACAGTTGTAGCCCAATAAAGTTGTGCTAATTTGATACCTTACCCTAATGTCTTGGAATACCACCTTTGGTATTTAAATGTAGTTAAAACAAGAAACAAACAGACTCCATTTTGACTCTTGTTCAAACAAATTATTAAAATTATAAGCAATGGCAGAATTATTACGCCTTCAGATATGTTTTTCACACAAGTAATTTCTAAATAATATTGTTATGTATTTCGCCTGTAAGTATTTAGGAAAAGAGTTTGTCACTTCTCCTTATGCATTTTGGGGCGAGGTCACATTGTCCTTCTAACCCCCCCTCCAGGGGCGAAAATCAGCTGGCATTCATCGTGGTCCAAGGCAGATGCATTGTTTCATCTTAGAACCTTTTAAGTAGGTACCTACTTACCTTAGCAGGATATTGTGTTATAATACTGTTAGTAATTCCCCATACTGTTATGTCAGGTTCTAAAGAAAAATGTCTTTATGACATGTTCAGTATTTCAGCCAGTAAGCAACACAACATTAATCTTCATTTGGCAGAATTACTCTACAAGTTATAAAATGTAAGTTATTTTGTTAAACTTAACCGCATTCATTTCTATGATCAAAACTAATTTTAAACTATAAATATAAGTTATGTCAATTAATTACATTTTCCACCATAATTCTGCAGGAAATTTTTTTGACTACTTTCTATTTAGTAGCAATTGTACTAGTTTATTTCCATTATATTGTGCTTGAGAAAGAATAGCATGCTTGATCAAGACATGTTGGCAGCAAAAATATGTCAAAAACTCCTGACTATCTTGAATATACATTAGAAACAATTATAAAAAATAGACATAAAAACCACTGTTATTTTTATATTTGGTAGAATTTTATTTTCAAAATTATGGCTTTCATTACAAAGTTGGACTAAATAATGCAAAATGCCCTCAATACAGAATTTATTACATTTTAAAAAGACTTACATGCATCACTGGAAAGTATTTACTAGGAATCATACCTTTATAGCTATTTAAGAAGGATCTTTTGACATCAACATTATTTCAAAAGTTCACTTGTCACAATAAAATTACCATTTACTTTAAGAAACTATTAGGTTAAAATATTTCAAACAGATGTTTTTATATAAATGAGTAAAAACATAAGGTTACAGAGCCGAACTGAATCAACCCATTGAATGGTCTGACCAATTCTGGGGTGGTTTAAGACAACATGACTAACCTACCCAAAATATCTTTGAAGTAAACATCAGAAGCAAATGGATTAAAATACAATTTGCATTTTCATTTCACACAGCCATTTGCAAAATTAGCACCAATAGGATTTTATTTCAATTCCTAAAATAAAAAGTATAGATATTTATCTACCATCTTCATAAATCCAGAAAGCATATTTTCATGAAAATATCCACAACCTTGAAATAATCAAGCGTACACAAAAAAAAAACTGCAAACAAGAAACTTATACAACCAAAATAATGACATTAAAATATTGAACAGTATGAACAGTAACCAACTTACATGCATTAAGCCAGTCACTAGAACTGCAATGTTGCTTATAAAATTTTTTGATTAAGATGCCCATTTTCAATTCAATTACAAAACAAATTTATTTACATTATGAATAAAGTTTGCAGCCACACACACAATATTTGCGAGATCTCAATACATAGTTAGCTAATGTAAAAAAAAACCCACTATAACAACCAATCAGGCAATAACTATAAAATAATCACGTTTTAAAAGTGGTTGCCAAACAAACATTGAAAAAAAAAACTAAGACTAAGAGTTTACCATGAAAATAACTAACTTTTTTGGATGAATTAAAAATGGGTTAATATAAATTGTAACTGCTATAGATAATGACTTAATGAAAAAATTAGTGCAATAAATATTTTGCAGATAACTTCAAATCATCTTATCCAAGTATAAAAACAAAGCTAGTGATTACATTAAGCATGTAAATTAAGTGGACTTGCCCGTCATTAAAAATGCAAGGAAAAAAATTTATTACACAAGGACTCAACTTTAAAAGAATTAGTGGATAAAAGTCTGGAGACAATCATACAGTAGAATTCGAGCAAGTTAAATGTGATTTGGTATACTGCGGATTTGTGCTGCCTGATAGAATCATGCCCCCTGCCAGAAGAAATAAGCACAGCAGAAAAGTGTGTAGTGCTTACCTCTGGTGCCAGCCTCCGGCTAAGAGAGACGCAGGGATAGTTTGTTTATGTTTACTTTCACTGAGCCTAGCAGAAATTTATTTTCTTTCATTTGGGTCTAACACCTCGTCAACAGCGTGGGCATTTGAGAGAAGGTAACGGCAGATGTTCAGCATTATTTACTCCAGTCTGCTTCTTTCATTTGGTTCCTTAGTGTTGAGCAATGTCACATAAAACAAAACCTTTCCAGCCTGTGGTACCTGAAAATTTACTCTTCAAAGAAAGAACATGAAATCAAGTACGAGTTATTTATCACATGTGGATCCCATAGCTGTCTGTATGGTTAAACGTTCAGTCTGCGAACAGAGAAATATAAACATAAAGAGTAATTGACTAAATTAAAGTGATGTAGTAGGGTGCCAATATTAGTAGCAAATAACTGCAGTTATGACAAATATAAACTGTAAAAGTTATCTTTTAAAATAGTTCCAAAAGTGCATACAGCTAGTGTTATTTTTTCACGTGATAGTCTGCGACGGTAGGGATGCGAGTAGGTAGGCGGGACGGTGGGACGGTAGGGATGCGAGTGGGTAGGTGGGGCAGTGCGATGGTAGGGATGCGAGTGGGTAGGTGGGGCGGTGCGACGGTAGGGATGCGAGTGGGTAGGTGGGGCGGTGCGATGGTAGGGATGCGAGTAGGTAGGCGGGGCGGTGCGACGGTAGGGATGCGAGTGGGTAGGCAGGGCGGTGCGACGGTAGGGATGCGAGTGGGTAGGCGGGGCGGTGCGACGGTAGGGATGCGAGTGGGTAGGCGGGATGGTGCGTCGGTAGGGATGCGAGTGGGTAGGTGGGGCGGTGCGACCGTAGGGATGCGAGTGGGTAGGTGGGGCGGTGCGATGGTAGGGATGCGAGTGGGTAGGTGGGGCGGTGCGACGGTAGGGATGCGAGTGGGTAGGTGGGGCGGTGCGACGGTAGGGATGCGAGTGGGTAGGTGGGGCGGTGCGATGGTAGGGATGCGAGTGGGTAGGTGGGGCGGTGCGACGGTAGGGATGCGAGTGGGTAGGTGGGGCGGTGCGACGGTAGGGATGCGAGTGGGTAGGTGGGGCGGTGCGACGGTAGGGATGCGAGTGGGTAGGTGGGGCGGTGTGACGGTAGGGATGCGAGTGGGTAGGTGGTGCGGTGCGACGGTAGGGATGCGAGTGGGTAGGTGGGGCGGTGCGACCGTAGGGATGCGAGTGGGTAGGTGGGGCGGTGCGACGGTAGGGATGCGAGTGGGTAGGTGGGGCGGTGCGACAGTAGGGATGCGAGTGGGTAGGTGGGGCGGTGCGACAGTAGGGATGCGAGTGGGTAGGTGGGGCGGTGCGACGGTAGGGATGCGAGTGGGTAGGTGGGGCGGTGCGACAGTAGGGATACGAGTGGGTAGGTGGGGCGGTGCGACGGTAGGGATGCGAGTGGGTAGGTGGGGCGGTGCGACGGTAGGGATGCGAGTGGGTAGGTGGTGCGGTGCGATGGTAGGGATGCGAGTGGGTAGGTGGTGCGGTGCGACGGTAGGGATGCGAGTGGGTAGGTGGGGCGGTGCGATGGTAGTAATTCGACAGCGCAGGTTGAGGATATGCGTTGTAATTGTACGGTTTGATTTTTTTGTGCTGAGGCAGCGCAGTGAGTTATAGTGCCATAAAATCCTATGAAAAGAGCTGCATGCAGCTTGCAGCCTCGGTCTGCTGACCCTTGTGTTAGTCTGATCCAATACAAACCAGTCAAAGTTCATTTCATTAAATATCCAAAAATGAGAATTTAAATGGAGTCTCCACTTTCTTCACACAAAGAAGTTAAATAGAAAATAATAAGATTTGTGAATTCGAAATAATTGAAGGACATAAATACATTTTTATACCTTCTAACGTAGAGTTTACACATGCTTCAAATTAAATGCTTATATCGGGATGACATTTTATTCTTAATATTTTTCACAGGCAAGTGATGAACATTCTGTGTATGGCAAAAACTAATGACATGCAGAGTTAACATTCATTCCCCAACAATGTTTGTTTAAAATAATACAACTGGAAAAATACTTTACTGAAAAAATTACTTGTGAGATGTAATAAATGTTTTCCTGCATTTCCTCTTAACTACTAGCAGTAAGTGGAATGGCTTAATGTTTACTGGTGCAAAGCTTATATCTAAAATGTGCATAAAAACTGAAAAAAAAAAGAAAAAACAAATAGAATACAATGTGCAATACCTTTCAAAACACACAATAGTAACTTTCATGGTTACAAACATTAAATGTACCCAAGCAAAGCCATAACTATCATGAGAAAAACAGACTAATGAAGTAATGAATTATAAAATCTTCCTCTAAACTAAACATACACACAATAAAATCAGTTGCACATTTTGACATTTACAAGTTACCATCGCAAGAACTTTACAAAATATACAACTTTAAACTCATAATAAATATTTGTTTTTAATTGTACATGATGCTATATTTATTATAAAGTTCATTGGAATGCCAAACATTAATTATTTTATCGGTGTATTGAACAAGGAGAAAATTTGTTTGAACACAGTATTAAATATAAAAATATAGTTAGTTCTACAGTAGACTCCCGATTATTTAGGGTAATAACCGACAAGGGGTCCACGGATAACCGAAAAACACGGTTAAAGCAATATGAAAAAAAAAAAACACGATTGAAATTTTTTTCATACCGATTATCTAGACAAACACTGTAACACCCCTCCCTCAAAGTAATATCCTAATATGTTCCCGTAAAACAGAGCGCTAATGAAAACAGTGCTAGTAACATATGTTTTTTGTCCATAAGATAGTGTTTTCACCAAGATAATTTATTTTCCAAATAGGTAAGTGTACTGCTGACTACCATTATAATCAAGACACTACTCCCATTAAAATTAATTTACAGAAGTAATACAAATCTAAATTAATTTGAAGTACAATAAAGTAAATTTTGAATATCTTTGAGAGATTAAACAACATAAAATTAAATTTAAAAATTCATGTACTGCATTGTTTACTAAACAGGGCTTGGGCATAATATCTTTTTCCTATGTTGGCACTGCCAACATGAGTTACAAAATAATAATGTTATTGATATAGGATATATATTTCAGTTCTAATAAGAATTACACAAGCATAAACTTAACGTTTTCTATTATTAGAAAGATTATTAAACCCGTTAATGTAATTCCAGACTCTTGTTATTTACTAAATGTGTGTGTGCTATGATTTGCCACTACTGCATCCTAGTGGCACAAGGTAAACTAGTCCTGAGTGTTTCTGGCTTTTTTCTCCAGAGCTGCTGTTGACAAGCAGGATGGCGGAATATAAATGTTTGCTGTCGTCTGAAATAATTATGCAATTGAGGAAGCGAATAGCTATTGAGGAAAAGCAAAATATTGTTTGTTGATTTGTCACATTATTAATCTGTAGCATTTAATGCAACACAAGTTAAGTTGCCCTTGTGCATACACAGAAATAAAAATATTAGAAATTATTTTGTTTTTATGGTTTATGTAATTGAAACATGACACAGTTAATCCACCATCCGGATAACCTTCACCCGGATAATCGGGATACTACTGTATTTTAATTTTATAAGTTTGTGGGAACTATTTAGAATGTTAGCAATTATTTTCAGCTTCTTTATTCATATGGGAATTTATCATATTAACAAATATGAAAATATGTAACATATACAACACACATGCATTTTCTCCAAGTGATGTTAGTTTAAATATTTTAAACTGTCTCAGAAATTTACATTAAATTACTAGCCCATTCAAAAATCTTTAAAAAGTTACAAAAAACTCTCAATAAAATACACACTTCATTTATTTTACAAAGTTCAACTGCTTTGAGAGCATAAAGCAAGAAATAATTATAATTATTTATGCATAAAATTTAATAATCTCAACCAAACATGGCCTAATATATCTTTTGTTTTCAGTAACATCTTAAAAGTCATACAATTTCATCAATACAAAGCACTGTTATAGAACACTATTTCAAAATATTT